>NC_090768.1:16772266-16822266 GCF_036898095.1 Palaemon carinicauda
AGCCTGGTACTGAGATTTTTTTTTTTATTCCCGCTTTGGTAGCTAAAGGGAAACAAGCAAAGAGAACGGAAAATTAAATAAAAGTCTTGGAAAGAAAACCTTCCTATGCGGAAAACTGATATAAATAAAGATGAGGCCATTGTAGATATGAAAATATCTAGACAAAAATACGAAATATGCACGAAAGGTAAAGAAATAGGAGGATAATCCAACACGAAGATGATCATATGATAAACTAGGGGCACCTTAAATCCTTGCTTAGCTACCAACGGCAGTAAGCTCTCCCATCTATAATTTTTTTTTTTTTTTTTTGTGTGTAAGAAAGGAAGTATATCTCTAAAAAAAATAAGAATTTCCACCTGCCTTTTCTCTACTTTACTACATTTTCCATTTGTTTGAATCATTAAATAAGGTGCCCTTTTTCTTTCATCTTTTATCATCACCCTTTTTGTGTATATTTGGCCATCCTTACATTCTTCATTTTCTTCAGATATTACTTTATTGGTGATATTGAAATCATAATATAGATTAGAGTGATACTAAATACAATATTTATATTCATATAAATGATAATACCCCCAGTGGTAGGTAGGGTACTAATCACGTGTAATTGGTTGGTTTGGGTGTGAGTGTGTGCACACATTTGTATATATGTATATATATACATATATATATATATATATATATATATATATATATATATATATATGTGTGTGTATATTTATACACACACACACACACACATATATATATATATATATATATATATATATATATATAAATGATTGTGTGTGGCTGGTTTGGTGGTTGTACAGTATATGTGTGTGTATATCTATATCTATATATATATATATATATATATATATATATATATATATATGTGTGTGTGTGTGTGTGTGTATACATATACAGTATATATGTATATATGTGTGTATATATATATATATATATATATATGTATGTATGTGTATACATATACAGTATATATATATATATATATATATATATATATATATATATATATATATATATAAATGTAGATAGATAGATAGATAGATAGAAATGTACAATATGTTTGTTTGTTAGTTTGTTAGTCTATTAATTGTGCGAATACGTACCAGATGCATTCAAGCTTGAATATGCTTATGTAAGGAGAACCCGTGAAGTCATGTTTACTGATAATGACAAAAATAAGGAAAAGTAAATAGTGTGTTCTAATTGTGGTAAACATATCTTAATTTTTGTTGACATGTTTTTTTTTTCTTTTTGAAGTACTAATATCATTTTGGAAAGCGACTCTTCCTTTTCCGCCCCTTTCCAAACGCAGAGACGCAGGAGGTTCTTGCAATATCAGGAGAGTGATATTGCAGGAGACTTAAGCGGCATTTGATTATTCCTGATGCGGATATAATCACACAATCATGCATGCAGGCACTCCGGCAGATGTGGCCCTTTTCCAACACCTTCCCCCTCCCCCAACTCTGCTGTTGCTACTCCTCCTCCTCCGGTATATCTTTGGTTTTTAATCCCGCTTTCACTTTACTTGCATTTCTTTCTATACCATCTCGCCTTACGTTACTGCCATAGTTTACTCAACTTTTTTATTGTTTTACATATATCAGAGAATGTGTTATCATATATTACTCTCCTTATTTTTCTTTTGCAGCACAGGCCTATTTTTTTGTTGTTGAAGGTTGTTAGTCAAGTCAGTCACCATAAGCAAACTAGGTCAATATGAAAAATAACTGCAATAACGCCTAAAATAATCAGGGTTTAGTAAATCGTGCTTTGGATATAACGCTGATTTTCTTCTTCTGCAAACCATTTACTCTGATCCCATGCAAGTGTGCATATCATAACCTGAAAAATTATACATTTTATATAAGTTACTAGACAGTCTTAATAAAACATCTGGTATTATTTCCTGTAGTAAAGCTCGCTTATAATTCCATTCCGCTTGCGGGAGATAGTTTTTCCTGTGTATGGGAATGGAAATAGCTATTTCGGTTTCAAATGGTTTTAAAGCAGACGTTAGCAATAACAATGAAATTTAATATTGGTTGTTTGGAGCTTCATTGTTATCTTTTAATCCTTTTTTCATAGTATAAGAAGTAATGGTACGTTGCGGTTTGTGTCGTCATGTAAGCAAGGTACTTGAGAAACAACTTTATAGATTTTGTTATATACAGTACTGTATAGCTTTTATTCATTGCACATAACAAACTCTTTACTACTGTTGACTGCCTAATTTTAAAGAGGGATACTAGTTTATAGGTATTTGTGGAGAGAAATATGAATATTTAGTTGTGATTCGGTGATTATACAGGATGTATTGTTATTAATTCTAGGATGGTTTGATAACCCGGGGGTTTGGGTGTGGAAGTTAAGGAATTTTAATTTAGTTTGTCGGAGACTTTCTCAATTTATTGATTCATTTTTTTTTGTTTAGGTTTTTGACATTATCTGTTCAGTAGAAAATGGTTCACGCATATTGTATTTTTCTTATACTACTTCTATAGTACGAACGAAGGTTATTTTTAGATTTGGTTCAATATGATCTTGCGTTGAATGCTTTTCAAATTCTTATTATATTTCTTTGGTGTGTGGGGTTGTCACTTCTTTTCAAACTAAAATTAATATGACTATATCAGTACTGTTTCCTTGAATATATAAATATATGTTGCCTGAATAGCTCTGTATTTTGCATTCAAAGGTCAGCTCTTTCAAAGATCGTATTTTTTAATTTACTTATTATTTCCTTGAATTTTTTTTTTTTATGAAAATAACTGAGTTACACTTCTTTTCAAAGACGTTTTGAATATCAAGTTTGTGTGTGTATGTATGTGTTTGGGAAAACATATTAATAATAAGAATAGTTGAAAATAATGTTGGAAAAGATTTAAAATGAACTGCCGTTGAAAAGCAATGGTAGGGCGTACCCCTGACTATTGATCACGTAGGCCAGACATTATTTATAGTTGAGTGCTATTGATAAATTAAGATTTAATGTAAAGAAAAATCATATTGTTTTATTTAAACAATGAAATACTACTTGAACAACGAAGAGTATGATTTGTTTGGTCCCCATGATTGCAACCAAGGGAGGATTCAAACGTTTTAGGTTAGATTGTTGTTCCAAATTATTATACATGATAATGCAACTAATTGGGACTCGCTGGCGCGTTAAACGAGTCCGAGGGACCGAATCAGATGAAATCATGTTGCCCGCTGTGAATTAATTCTGATGCTCGCATTGCCGTATGAACTCAGGAATTTTATGCCATATGTACTTTTTTTTTCCGTTGTCCAAACTACTCGAGTCTCTGTACTTGTGTCCCGTTCAACATGCAGTAATGCTTCTTGTAAGAAGGGAAGCCAATGATTCTTATTAGTATTACTCTTATCATCTCTCTCTCTCTCTCTCTCTCTCTCTCTCTCTCTCTCTCTCTCTCTCTCTCTCTCTCTCTCTCTAAGTAATACTGCAATTTTGAATAAGATTGTCTTTATTACATTATTATGTTACCTAGTCACAGCTTACATTTTTAGTCCAATAATGGCGAAAAATGTGCTATAGTAAAATTGCCTTTGGGGAGTTTTTCGTGGTATTTTCTGGTCAAAGTCTCTGAAATTTAATGCATAGAAAATACATTGAACAAATACTTATACAGTAGCTAATAAAAAATATTGTGAAAGGTATAAGAACATGGCAATGTTCTGATGTAGGCAGGAACATGCGCTGATTAAGGGGGCTTTAGAAAAAAAAAAAATTACTCTTCCTCGTATCCTATGAGGCCATTAGTAACAGAATGAATTATATTGTTTTGCTGTTATAGTACTGATGTTTACAGATAAGTGACAGGATCCCCATTGCCTTGCGACTGAACCTTGGCTGGAAATCCCATTGTTTTCCTGCATATATTTATGATTTTTTTTTACCTAAAGTTTATGGCATAGTCTTCTTGCTTGTGATAAAATATGATAACTCGATTATTCACTCAGTGCCTTACAATCCTAATATGACGATATATATATATATATATATATATATATATATATATATATATATTATGTAAGATAAGTCTAAATGCGTTGGTACATACTTTTGTGTGTTATATATCAAACAATATATCACAAGTTTTTAAGGTTTGCACCTACCATGATACAGTCTTTGCATATGCTAAGTGGAGTATGATGATGCAGATTTTGTTGTTAAGGTTAAACTGACCAAGTGATGAATGCTAGTTTCTATTCAGTTGAATGCCCGTGTAATGACCAAAGCTCTGACATACGGATGAGGCGCCACCGTTTTGACATCATTTCGAAATAACTCGTTGCATATACTCGTATTTATTAAGCATTGCAATTATATCTTCATATCTTTACCTTGGAAAATATCATATTTGTGAAATACCGATTCAGGGTGTATTCAGTTATTGTTGGAGAAACTTTTAATTTGAGAAATATAGCAGGAAATTCATAATTCAGGGTTTACTGAATCTTTTAATAGGGAAATAACTAAAATTAATGCATAGTGCAAATTATGGGGCATGAAGTTGAACCCTGAAAGAAAAACCTCAAAGTATGATTGTAAGCAGGTTTAGAACAGACGCTCCTCAACATACAGATCTCTGCATTGATAATGTTTCTGTAACTATATGAAACTAAAATTTTAAATGTGTGTGTTGATTGCAAATTTACTTTTCAAAAACACACTCGGTCTGCTTCTTTTTCATTTGCATTTAAAAGTGGTTAATCTCTTCTGAATTTTTTTTTCATTCTCTTCAGCTGCTGATTCTCATCTTAATTTTTGGGACAAAATAAAATTGTGGTCTATTAAATCTCTTATTCCAGATCTAGATATTGAAATCTGGCACAATCTTTCAATTAATTCTTTGTCTCCCCAGACTACCATCCTGTACGTAGTACTAGGTATGCAGTTAATTTTAACAGTCATTCCATCTCCATCGTAAAGCTCAATAATACACAGTATTCTAGAAGTTTTATTCTAGTTCAAACCAGATTGTGGAGTGATCTTAATGGCGCAGTTGAATCTGTGGAATTTCAGAGGTTCAAAATTGCATCGAATGTTTTATGTTCAACAGGCTGACGTGTCTCTCTTCAATAGGACAGATCTATTTTAACGTTGTTACTGGTCGCACGATATTTTATATAGTTTATTCATTACTTATTGGTATATATAGTTTATCGATTTTCTTATTTCCTTTTCTAACAGGGCTATTTTATCCTATTGGAACCATTGATCTTAAAGCATCCTGCACTTCCAACTAGGGTTGTAAGTTAGCATGTAAGGATAATAAAAAGAACGATTTGTCTCTTGTTTTATAACGTTTAGCAGTCTCTCTCTCTCTCTCTCTCTCTCTCTCTCTCTCTCTCTCTCTCTCTCTCTCTCTCTCTCTGCGTTTTGTTTGATTTATTCTTTATTTACGAGTAACATACCGAACAAAGTAAGCAGTGCATGAGTTGTCGCGTCAGTTAATTGCGTTATAGGAGAACATAAATAGACAAGTATGAATTTATTGCACCCCATGAACGCCTTTGAAATGCTGTACCTATAATGAGTTTGTTTATTCGAGCTGGATTGTCTTGGATCCAAGGTATTTTTTGTTAAAACAACAACGAGAATAGCGATGCATCGGGTTTATTTTGATCAGGATTTTAATGTTTAGTCAGATGAATGGAGTCCCTGTTCAAGCCGTCCTGAGATTTCTCAACTCGGAAAGTGCATTACATGTTATTGTATTTGTTGTAGAATATATTAAGGGGATAAGAACTACCCGTTGATATGTTAGCCAAGTCAACGCATTTTGTGCTTGAAAGACACATACTGTACTTTTGATAGGATAGAATAGTCCTCTTCATTCTTTTGTTTCTTTTTTTTTCGGTGGCGTCTTGTTTTATATTAATAATAAACTATTCATTGCTGCTGCTGTAGTTGAGATATAATTCTTGTGAATGAGCTACTGCCATGTAAATTCTTTGTAACAACTTAATTTTCTTTCCGCAAGCGACGCATGAAGTCTTGGTCTGAGACATTCATCGTATTTAAACTATTTACTTCCCCGCATACTTCCGTTTAGCCATTGTCTTCCCCGATCAAGGGATTTATAATGGAATTTGGCCAACATTGAAAAGAAAGGAAGTAAAAAAAAACTGAGTGATTGGGCACAGTATTTAGATTGGGGAGAGAGAATGGGAGCTACTCAAATCAGATTGTTGTTTTATCTCATTATACAGAGGAGCAAAGCTAATTGGGCTCATTGGTCCGTTAAACGAGTCCGAGGGATGAATCATAAATGAAATACTGCTGGTTGTGAATTGATTGTGATGCGTCGATGGACTGTTTGTAGTGAAAAAATCTCTCTCTCTCTCTCTCTCTCTCTCTCTCTCTCTCTCTCTCTCTCTCTCTCTCTCTCTCTCTCTCTCTCTCTCTCCAAGTAGAACAATGAGACATATTTGATGCTTGAACAAGGATTTAATGTGAATGGGTTTTCCAATGTGAATTCCAACGTAAGGGCAGTCTCATTCTTTTGACAGGGAAAAGGAATTAGAGGAGGACGAGGAAGGGAATCTACTTTCATGTAAGCAGAAACTGAATTGATACAGATTGAATGAATACGTCATACCCACAATGTAAATGATGATACGTTAATGGAATCATAAAAGGGTATTAGATCTTATGGAGAAGATATGTTCACCACTTCTTAAGTAAGTTCATTATATCTAAATCGAATTTTGAAATTTTTATCATTCTAGATTCTAACATCTATTAATTATTAACTAAACATATATTTTTATGTGCAGGTACGGCTCTCTAATTAAATAATTGGCTTTACTTTGTTGTTGTTGTAATCATAATAGTTACCTTATACCATAAACTATATGTAATCAATAATGACTACAGATTCAATGAAACTTTATTAGGTGCCAACTTCTAAAATTGCTTCTTTATGCATAGGCTAAATAAACTTTAAATACTATATACACGCTCAAAGGCACAAATTTAGACACGTTTGGTCTTTTATGTAAGAGCCGTGGTTCCTAACGTGAAATGAAGGTCCTTTGAATAGCCTTCCTGTTGTTTTATAAGTTCAAGCTGGACGTTTTTAAGACGGAGATACTGATATGAATAGCACTAATTGTTTTCGAGTAAGAATGAAATGACATCATAGACAATAATGGTGTTAATATACAGGGTGTTTCAAAATTTTTTATATCATTTGAGATGTAAATATCACAGAAACTACATGATCAAGGCAAATGAAACTAAACAGGCTTAATGCTGAACATCATAAGATTTATTCCTCCAAATCTGTATGAGCTATTAAAAGGCATGTGGATTCCATGAACGATTTCACAAATGTTCAATATGCGCACCGCTTGAGACACGGCACACGTCAAGTCGGTAGTCCAGCTCCTCCCGGATCATTTCGCCCTGCCACAGACAGCCTTCCTCTTTGAACTTTTTGTGCCATGCACAAAAAGTTCAAAGAGGAAGGCGGTGCGCATATTGAACATTTGTGAAATCATTCATGGAATCCACATGCCTTTGAATATCTCATTCAGATTTGAAGGAATAAATCTTATGATGTTCAGCATTAAGCCTGTTTAGTTTCATTTGCCTTGATCATGTAGTTTCTGTGATATTTACATCTCAAATGATATAAAAAATTTTGAAACACCCTCTATATGTAACTGCGTACAAATGAACAGAGTAGATAAAACGATGTCTTAGAACTTAATGATATGCTCACAGACTTTATTCCTTTTTAATATTTTTTGGTTTAAAGTATGGATTTAATGTATTTAGCATATTTTAGATGGTAGCTTATAGATATGACAATGTAAAGACAATTATTCTAGCTTTAATTCTAAACACGATTAGGTAACACGCGCGCGCGCGCACACACAAACACACACACACACACACACTCTCTCTCTCTCTCTCTCTCTCCCTCTCTCTCTCTCTCTCTCTCTCTCTCTCTCTCTCTCTCTCAATATATATATATATATATATATATATATATATATATATATATATATATATATATTACTTGCTAAGCTGCAACCTTAGAAAAGTAGGATGCTATAAGCCCAGGGGCTCCAACGGGGAAAATAGCCCAGTGAGGAAAGGAAAAAAGGAAAAATATAATATTTTAAGAACAGTAACAGCATTAAAATAAATATTTCCGACATAAACTATAAAAATTTTAACAAAGCAAGAGGAATAGAAATAAAACAGAATAGTGCGCCCAAGCAAGAGAATTCTAACCCAAGACAGTGGAAGGCCATGGTATAGAGGCTATGGCACTACCCAAGACTAGAGAACAATGGTTTGATTATGGAGTGTCCTTTTCCTAGAAGTGCTACTTAACATAGCTAAAGCATCTCTTAAATATCAGTGTTGTGAGGTGTATGAGGACAGAGGAGAATATGTAAAGAATAGGCCAGACTATTCGGTGTATGTGTAGGCAAAGGGAAACTGAACCATAACCAGAGATAAGGATCCAGTGTAGTACTGTTTGGCCAATCAAAGAACCCCATAACTCTCTAGCGGTAGTATCTCAATGGGTAGCTGGTGCCCTGGGTAGCCTACTACCAGGATATATATATATATATATATATATATATATATATATATATATATATATATATATATATATATATATATATGAATAACTGTAGTCCCATTCCAGGAAAATGTGAAATGTAGGAAAGGAAATTGGAGATTTAAAAGATATTTGATCATCACGTAGCGGATTAAGTTGCCTATATGCATGCAAGTGTTCGTGCTGATTGATGCCTCTCATTGATATTGTATCTAAACAAAATATATATGCTTTTACTTCCAATATTCTATATATATATATATATATATATATATATATATATATATAGAGAGAGAGAGAGAGAGAGAGAGAGAGAGAGAGAGAGAGAGAGAGAGAGTTTTATATATATATATGAATATATATATATATATATATATATATATATATATATATATATTTATATATTTATATAAATAGATAGATAGATAGATAGATAGATATAAAATTACATTTAAGCTATAAAGGGAATATTTTGTCTATCATATTTTTTATCATCTGTAAATCAAATGCCTCGTTGCTTTTGACTATGCTTCCCTTTGATCGTGTAATTTAAAGAAATTATATATAGAATCAAAACAAATAATTCAAAACAATTTTGCCTTTTACACAAAGAGAACCTTTCACAATCGTGTCATATTTTTACTTATGAAGTATTTGATGAATGACGTTCGAATGTGTATGTATTCGTTCGTTTTTAGTTTGTGTATCAGCGAGAGATGGAACAAAGCGTCCTCAAACGAAATCGATTCGTATCCTAGGCTGAATTGGCCCATGGCATGCTGTGAGGTTTATCTCATTCCTTTGTTGGTTCACGGTAGAGTGCATTCAGGTAAATGAAGATATTTTTTTTTCGGTTTGCTGAATGCAATGCTCTTTCTTAAATTGCTCAGAAATACCGATTCGTCTGGGTTTTTGTCAATGTTCGATATTAAATGTATATTTATAAAAGATAACTATAGTAATTATGAAGAGTCAATGAAATGTTAGGTACAAAAGCTGTATATAAAAGTCATTGCATTATAGTAAGATATATAACGAATTTGGGTAAGTTTCTTCTTCCAGCCTAATTGTGCTCTCTCTCTCTCTCTCTCTCTCTCTCTCTCTCTCTCTCTCTCTCTCTCTCTCTCTCTCTCTCTCTCGTATATATTATATATAATATATACAGTATATGTATATATATATATATATATATATATATATATATATATATGTGTGTGTGTGTGTGTGTGTGTGTATATATATAAGTATATATATATATATATATTTTTTTTTTTTCATCTTTCTCCCTTTTTCCCTTTTAATGGTGGGTGGCGCTAGAGACTTCGAGCGTTTTATTAGAACGTCTCCCGGGAGGATGTTTCTAGTTTTATAAACTTGTCCTTGACCTTGCTAATAAAGGTAAACATTATGACAAGTCACTGAGGAACTACATGCTAGGATTTAGTGCAGGGCGTCATTGTATCACTTGTTAAGCGTTAAGTTAAATATTCTTGATGAATACACCACTGAGCTTTGTCATAAATGAGCGTTTTCTTTCTCTGAGGTTTTATTATATTTATACTACAATCATAATTACTTGACTCATTATCCATGTTAAAAGATGGTAGTAAATGTAATGAATGCAAAATAGTGATATTGATTGATGTCACTGTTACTTTTATTAATAAAGTTATTTTTACACTGTGATCAATAGGAAACCACTGAAATTCATTGTTTCTTCAGTCATTCGGGACTATTACGCAAGAAATAAGCTTCAGAAAATTAAGGCAGTCCCGTCCAATTATAAATAATGAACCGTTACAGTAGAAACCCAATGCTATTAAGAAATGTACTGTTGTTTAGGGAAATCATTAATAACCATTAAAATCTTTATCTTAAGAAATTAGATTTCACATGTGTACATCTCGCATTTAATTCCTGAAGTTATGCATTTCCTTTTTTGAATTTCTTAATTATCATGATAATTGATTGGATGAGAGAATCATACTATCATAAAATATTATATGTTATTTGCTTTGATTACTTTTATATAGATTTCTAATGTTTAGAATTTTAAATGTCCCTGAAAATTATTTCATCATAGTAATTGCAAAAGGTTAAAAATGTGTCTTTGGATGATACACAGAGATGGTGGGGGACCGGCCATCTGTTTTTCCCAAGCGCCTGCAATAACAAACATTGTATCTAACCGGGAAGGCAAACTAATGCTTTTAATCAGGGGTCTTTATATTGGGCTTTAGTTGCTGAACGCCTCCAGTTGCATTTTTTTATATTTGAGAAAGATGGTTTTGTCTTTTGGTATCTATTTTTATAAAAACGGTAATGAAGAGATTTTTATACCCTGATTCACCGTTTGGAAACATCCGGTAACTTGTCAGTTTATCATTCATTCTGACCGTATATACTGTTTATTTTGGTACTACCTAAATGATTTATGGGTGTTTATAAATTCAAGCATAGACACTCATATATCATCATTATGATCAGTTGTTACTAGTCCACTGCTGATCAAAGGCCTCAGACGTGTCCTTCCACTCGCTTCCGTTTATGGTCTGTCTACCCATTTTTATAAGCGTAAATTTTCTTAGTTCGTTAATCCCTCGTCTTCCCTTCCTTCCCCTGCTTATTTTGCAATCTCTACGGACCCATTCTGTTATTCTTAATGTTCATCTACTACCAATCATTCTCATTTTATGTCCTGCCCATGTCCATTTATTTTTCTTAATGTTGTTAGAATATCCTCTACGTTAGTTTACTCTCGTATCCATTTTTTTTTTTTTTGTCCCTTAGTGTTATGCCCATCATTGTTCTTTCCATGGGTCTTTGAATTGTAACTAGCTTATATTCTGAGGCTCTAGTAGGGCTCGAAGTTTGTTGTGCACTGGTTGATACTAGTAGGACCATCTGATTAGATACTTTTCTGTTTAGAGAAGGTTACATTTTAGTTTTCATAATCTCTTTTTGGTTACCAAAGGCCTCCATCCCAGGCTAATCCTTTTATTTTCAGTCTTGAGTCCTAGGGAAACACTTACTTTCCGTTCTAAGTAAGTATATTCATTAACGATCTCTAGAGGCTCGTCCTTAACCTTTATTTGTTGTGTCTCTGCATTTTCATTGAACATTACCTTAGTTTTACCGGGTGACACAAAAGAAAAAAAAAAAAACGGTCATCACCAGAAAACGAATAACTTCCAAAATTTTATTTAGATCGACACAAAACTTTAGCTACATTAGGTCAAGCTTGTGTAGCAGACATCTCCAAAGTTTCAAGTCTGTGCAACAAAAACTCTTTGTTTCACTGGCTCTCCAAAATATGCTCCAAATGAGCTCCTCGGTGATGCAGGCACATTTGGATCCGGCGGGCAAAGTTCTCGATGACCCTCCCGCAATCCTCCCTTGGGATCACTCTTATTGCTGCTGTGATTGCTGCCTTCAGGTTAGGGAAAGTCTGGGGGTTGTTTCCATATACCCTGTCCTTAAGGTATCCCCAGAGATAAAAATCTGGGGGGTTCAGGTCCAGTGAATGGGGCGACCACTCCGGGTCACACCTGCGGCTGATCAGTCGGTCAGGGAAAAGCTGCTGTAGCCATGCCAATGATTCGTTTGAAGTGTGAGGGATGGCACCATCCTGCTGGAACCAATGGAGGACCCTGACGACTCCTCTCCATTGACCAAGTCCTGTCCAGAACTTGTCAAGCACCTGGACATATTGCTCAGTGTTGATTGTCACAGACCGCTCGTTGTCGTCCTCGAACCAGAATGGTCCAATGATGCCATGTTTGGAGATTGCGACCCAGGCAGTGCACTCCACCGAGTGTAATGGCCTTTACAGACAGGATTCAGGGGGTGTGCTACCCCAGAAGATATTGTTCTTCGAGTTCACGTGACCTGACAACAGAAAATGTGCCTCGTCCAAAAACCAGACATTGTCAAGAAAGTCTGGCACAGCAAAAATATGCCTCAACTATAAATGTCTTTTCCTCAGTAGTCCATGGCATCTCGAAGGTCGAATTTGGTAGACTCTTAGAACATTAATTTTTCTTGATAAATCTGAAAAATAAAAGGAATTGATTATTTATTTCAAAAGTTGTTGAAGTTTAGGTGATGACCGTTTTTTTTTTTTTTTTTTTTTGTGTGTCACCCTATACTCATTCATTTTCAGCTTTACATTTTTGCTTTCTCGATTCTAATCTTCTATCATCTTTTGCGATTCCTTCCACGATTCACAAAGTAAAATTCGGTCATCTGCAAATATAATGTTAGTAAGGTATTCCACATTAATATCAATTGCTACATATTACCAATCTAAATATTTAAAAACTTCTTCGAGGCATGGTATGAATAATTTAGGAGAGATGGGTTCTTCCTATGTAACTCCTTTCTCTTTCAGAATTTTCTCACTCTTTGTATTGTTTTAGGATTGCTGTACTTCCTGTATAGATATCTTAAAATGTTCTAACATAAGATTCTTCTAAACTGTGCCTTTAAAGGGCTTTAATTTTTGCTAAACATTTCACTGAATCAAAACATTTCTCATAGTCTATAAATGCCGTATGTAGTTGTTTGTCATACAATGTTGATTTTTCCATTACCAGGTATGGTCAGTTGTTGAATGCCCACTTCTAAAGCCTGCCTGCTCTCTTGGTTGATTAAAGTCTAGCTGTTGATCTATTCGGCCTAATATGATTTTTATAAATATTTTATATATTACGGAGAGTAAACTTATTGGGCGGTAATTTTTCAGGTTTTTTGTGTGACTCCTTTTGTGAATTTTATATATATACACACACATATATATATATATGTATATATATATATATATATATATATATATATATATATATATATAATATTCTTACATAGCTGTTCTAGCATAAAATTCAGTATTTTATTTGTGTATATAAGAGATGAATAGCCAGCTTGTAAGGTGAGTTTTACTCATGTTAGTTTAAGTAAACATATGTAAACCACATTAGACTTTCGTCATTCATTTAATTGTATTTTCATTCTGTTTCGTATATGTAAATTTGTTATTTTTTGTAAGAATTAACTTTATATTTCACGTAGTTTTGTTACGAAGTCTTATGTAAAGTCATTTATGTATGCTGTATCACACACAAGAGGACTGACCGTGAGGGATTACGTCATTTTATGTTTCCACGGGGTTAGAAAGTCCATGAAAATTCGCGAAATAGATCTCTCTCTCTCTCTCTCTCTCTCTCTCTCTCTCTCTCTCTCTCTCTCTCTCTCTCTCTCTCTCTCTCTCTCTCTTAGCTGGAAGAGAGTTGCTTCGCAAGCATGGTTAGTACCCCTCCTTCAATTACTGTGCTGACAACCTTACTCTGCTAGAGCCATGATCCCCCCACCCCCCACTACAAGAAGGATCTATTAGAATTTTCTAGATGAATTAAGTCAATATATATATAGCCCCTAGGAATGCATAAGAGGCAGAAGAGATCCAGCCTATTCCTTTGTAAGAGTCGACGTCAGCTAGCCCTTTCTCCTCTCAAGTGCGAATAGTGTTTTATTGTCAAACGTGATTAGTGATTTTTATCCAACATATATCTTGTATAGTGTGTTTAAACATTGATGGAACTATTAAATGTTAATTCAAGTGTAGAGTGTTAATGTAAGTACAATTCAAGAAATTTTTTGTAACTGCCCATGTGAGATTAGGTTAAACAGTGAAGTTTATTTATTTTGCTTAACCATTTTGGAACCTTGTCTGAACCAAAAGACGTAATTGTAACAGTTACATATATGTAAATTTCATCATTGTTTAATCACTAGGGTTTAAAGTGTTAATTTTTTTCATCAATTGTCAAAATCAAATATTTTTCATAAATTAATTTCCAGTTAAACAAGTGATTGTATAATTTTTCAGAGTGTCTTTCTTTTGTCTTAGTCTAAGTTTTTTTTTCAGATTTAATATTTTGAGCGATTTAATTTTGGTGTTATTTCTTTTGACTTATTGTTAACTTTTTATAGAATTATATTTATTTTTTAAAAGAGTGTATTATTTCGATCACCAATATTTCCTATCAGTGCTTTGCTCATAATTCCTGACTAAGAACCAAAGTAAGAGGTTGGTTTAGAATAGTTCTTATAAAGTAATATCCCAGTTTTGTTTTGAGTGTACCTTAAGAGACCTTTGGATATTCAGTGTTCATATATATTGCCATCTGGGAGTTGCGTAATATTCTCAGAGCCCAAATATTGTTCGATTGTAACAGACTTATGTAAAAAATAAACAGGTGAGTTTGGAGTTCGGGAGTTTATGTAATTCGCCAGCCGATATATATATATATATATATATATATATATATATATATATATATATATATATATATAATGTTCATATTTGGCAGCCATTTGCATCGTATGCAATTTTTCTGATTTTTCATGAGTAATTTGCTGACACAATATTTCAGTTTCTATTTTTATTTTTAGCATCAAAGTTGAAATACAGTTTTCTTTAAGTAGATAAAATCCACTATAGGCTACATTAAACTGACTGAAGAGTTAAGTTGGATTATTAGCACCATTCTTGAATCGTTCTTGGCTGATACCTCCTCTCTTTATTATATCTGCATACGTCAAACTAACATTCTACTTGGTCTCAAAGCTGTTCTTTGTCCTCGTAATGTAGTTAAATATATATAAGCCATGGCCCCATGAAATATCTGCATCCATTCAAGTGTTTGCATGAGATATTCTTAAGATATTCTGTATAGATGCAATTTCCTGTTAAAGTATCGTTTAATTCAGCATGTAAGCCACTTTTATATTTGGAAGACATTATGAAATTAATAAGTAAGATAAAGATACGAAAGTATCCTGAGCTTATTTGATATGCACATCTGTGCAATTGATACTTTGTTAAATTTATTTTTATGACCTAGATTTAAAACCAGAAAATCGACTTTGAAATATTTATTTGCATGAATACCCGGGACTTGATTACTACGCCTTATTTTTTATTCGGTAACATGTTCCCAATAAAAAAAAAACTGCCAAGGCTAAACTATAAGTAATTAACAAAACGATATTCTATATCGTTTTGTTTACGACTTGAGACATACCAGTTATATGTAATTTTCAGCATAACATCAACCAGTGCAGAAAGAAATACTGGATGGTTAGTGTTGGCTAACATTAAACTGGCCTCAGATCAGTACTGGTTATAGCCCAAAATATGGTACAAAATGTTGTAAGGTATAAAAGGGAGTAAAAGACGTGTTAAGAAGACATGGTGCCTACAAAAAACAAAGGCGAACTATTTTTGGAGTTTTATTAATAGAAAAAAATATGGAAAGAAGACTATAAGGAAGGGATCCCGATAAGGGTCATGCAAGAAAGGGTGGCAATACATATGTTTTTTTTTTTTCTTTAGATATTCTTACTCAAGTCAGTCAACATGGAAGTAGCTAAAACATTTCAGGATTTTGCCTTATGGAAAAACATTAATGATCTTAAAGACACACTGTTACAACAAATATTGCAAAGAGAATAACTACGGAAAAGGGTTTTCGTGTCAGTTATTTTTACGAATGTAGGGGAGCTGAACTATAGAATCTTTATTGTTCAATGAAGGAGCCTGTAGTACTAAACAATATCTATTAATTTCATATACAATGATACAAATTTGATTTTTCTAATAATCTTAAAAGGGAGAGGGTTTTCTTTTACTCTGAAGAAATTAAGAAAAACCGTAATATTGTTATAAAAGTATTTTCGTGATAAGATGCAATAGTTCTATATAATAGGTCCTGTAAACTCTGCTACAGAAACAGAAAAAAAAGGAAATGCTATTCCGCTGAGCCTTCAGGTAATATGGGAAGGTATTTTCGATGGGGAAAAAGTTTCAACAACTTGACAAATGAGTTTGTGGTTGGTGATCGCTCACCCCGAGACGGATAAAGAATCTTTACTTCTCTGAAAGAAGTTGAGAAAATGGAAACAGTACAGAATTGAAAGTATATTTATGCATATTCATACACACGTCATCAGGCTACATGTCTCCATCTGTCTATTTATATATCCGTACATATATGTATACAGTATATAATAAACACACACACACACACACATATATATATATATATATATATATATAGTGTATATATATGTATTTAGTTATATATATATATATACATATATATATATATATATATATATATATATATATATATATATATATAATATCCCCTATATGATAAAGAGTAAGTGAGACTATATGCCTTTCTTTCCTATCACGTTCAGGAGGGAGAGGGAGTCGTCATACCCTTGTAACAGGGTTACCCGAGAGCTACACTTGGAAACCACACACTCCCACAAATTGCCGAACCAGAGGGTTGTAGTTAGGAAAGGGGAAGGGGTTGGAAGGGTTGAATCTGTGTGTATGTATGCTTGGGCGTGTGTCCTTATCTATCTAAATTTCTAGACAATTTTTAATGTTTCGGGTACACCATATATATATAATAGTCTAATGTCGGATCATTCTCTAGCAATGACTGTTTTTCTTTTACCTTCATTTACCGTGTATATTATGTTTTTAGTCTTCATGGTCGTCATATACCTGATAACAGCGAATACAACACTCAATTTCATCTTTGTTATGATTTTTTCGCACTCACATTATTATGATAGGAAGTATTTGAAATATGGTATGCAGTTAATTCTTACTGTCTTCCCTTCCCCATCATAACGCTCAACACTTTACAGTATTCTGGAAGTTTTATTCCAGCTGTGACCAGATTGTGGAATGGTGTTCCTAATCTGGCACTTGGATCAGTGGAACTTCAGAAGTTGAACAGGTTCAAATAACTCACTCTTCATAGTTTATATACGACAGATCTTTCTAGAGATCACCCAGAATTTTTAATGCTGACATCTCTAAATGCAGCCATCCAAACATGATAGCCCTATAACCTTATTGCAATGGTCATTACCATTAAATTTGCTTGGTAATCGCCAGTAAATGCTGGTCAACTGCTAGAACTGTGTTTTGACTAGTATTTAGATACTGTGTGGTTGTTCTGGCAATATCCAAGGCATTTTTCATCATTGTAACTGAATGAGCTGCCTCTTGAAAAAGAGGCAACATTGATGACAATCTTATTTCAAAGGTGGCCTGTAGCTTCTTTAATCTGTAATTGGTGCTGGTTTGTCACTAATAAGCAGATTCCTTTTTTTTCTCAGACTTAGATTCTACTGTATTTTCTTCATCTGCCTTCTGGCTACTCCATGTGAATTTTGCAGATAAGGCATCATGTTCTTTTATTTTATACAATGTCTTCCTTTTCCTTTCTAGTTTTATGGTTTTGAACTTCAACATATATGATTCATGATTTGTACATTTGTTATCTTTTCATATCTAGTTTTGTGGTCTTGAACTTAAGCATAGATCATTCATAATAGATAGCTTTGTTATTTTCAAAGTTCTGCAAAACTTCCCACGTCCTTCATCAAGGCTTTTGGGATGAAATTGTATAGGCATTGCATTTAACCAGCACCAGATACATCCACTAGTCTTTTACATGAGTCCTCTTGGCATGAGAAATAAAGCTTCCTGTTATTTATACTATTTCCCTTCAGGAAAGACGTCGACTAGCAAGATTGTGCTGCCATTGCTTTTGTTCTATTGGCCAAGGGTTTATCCTTTTACCACCTATACAATATGTATCCAGTTTCATATATGAGATACAACTGGGCTCAAACATGTCATAGTCCTACCCCTAGCTTGATCACTCACCCAATGCTATTTAATTTCCGTGTGATCTGTACACCTAGAAGAATAAAGGCCAGTCTTCCATGGCTCGGGCCTCCCGCACTGGCATATCCTGTCAATTTATGTGCGGGGTTGATTAATTTTGATCTGGAGCTAGCTAAACAACATTTGGGAATCTAATGACAAATGTCTAGCATTAGCTAGCACTGAACTCGATGCTGAGCCTCACAGCTATAGTGTCAGCCATTGTGGCCTGGTGATGCACTGACTCTTGACTATTACACTGTTACATTGAGCTAATTATCCTTTTTCAATGGAAATGAATTAAGTGGGACTTAATTAACTTCTAACATACAAAAATAAACTTATCAAGTTGAAGTTACCCCGAATCCACGTGTTACCTGACCTTTTATCTCGTATATGAACTAAAGCACCAATTATTTTGGTTTTTGGCAGACATTTTTGAGAAAGTGACAGCCATATTGGATATTTCTAGGCAAGAAATTATGTATCAGAACTATGTAAAAGCTTGCTTTCAATATTTGAATATGAAGTGGGAGTGACAGGAATTCGAAAGTGATTAACCAATTATTTTTCAATATTGATATTACTATTATTTCTAGCTAATCTATAACCCTAGTTGGAAAAGCAGGGTTCTATAAGCCCAATGGCTTCAACAGGGAAAATTAGTCCAGTGTGGAAAAGAAATAAGGAAATAAAACTACTTGAGTAGTAATGAATAATTAGTATAAAGTATCTCAAGATCAGCAAGAAGCCATTTTAAAAACTTGCCGGTCATCTTGGAAAATTGCAAAATTATGAGTGGGCCGGAGGTTGATTATGAAACAAATGGTCAAGAAGAATCGTTGTGCCACATTTCAAGCTTCTATCATCATTTGCACTGTTCCCCTATTCTTTTGAAGTTACCCTCTCCACTAAATGGAGGCAGAGAAAATACTGTACTGAAATCCTACATAGACTTCATAATAATTCCTATATATAACAGCAAAGGAGGGGAAGTGATTCAGATAACAATGGGAGTATTTTCCTTTGGTCTACATCTGGGAAAGCACTAGCTAAAGTTATGCTTCCACGGTTAACTAAACAAATATCGGAATCCGTATTACTAGAGACTTTTTCGCAGGTTCAGGAAGAAATGTGGAAGGATCTTGTACCAACCGTGTGTCACACGATCATTCATAGTAACGACATTCCATTTTGTGTATATATTATGATTGCATCTTCGCTCTCCCCTAGCACTAAAAAGAACCTGAAAAAACATGTATGTTTTTCTCACCGTTAACTGTTAACTGGTGTGGTATCAGTTGAACAGGAAATTTCCTGTCGCATTTAACCTGAAATAATGTGTGTGTTTTTCTCACCGTTAACTGTTAACCGGTACGGTGTCGGTTTAACAAGAAATTTCCTGTTGCATTGAGTTTTTGTATATAAAGGCGAGTGTCTGTAATAAAGTTACTCGGTTGCTTTCATCCTGTCTTTGAGTCACAACCTTCTCTCGGCTCGTCACAATCTATATGAGTTTTACTGAAGTAAATAAAGGAGAAATACCGAGAGCCGAATGCAGATTGATACATAGTCTTATTTGGCCTTATTAATGCTTTTTCCACAGTGCTCCTCAAGCTCCTGTGAAAGATACGTGCAAAATATCTAGTTCCTGGCAAAACATCATTAAATACTTCAGCTCTTCACTCCAACAACGAAGTAAAAGTAGTTTGTATAGACGGCTTTGGAATCATCTTTCCATTAAAATTGTAAAGCAGGTTGCTGTTGTGACTCATGTTCTATTTAATCTGTTTATCTCCCCAATAATGACCTTAATGTAGAAAAATACTAGGAGGAATAAACGAAAATATAGTTGCTTATTCAAAATAGGATCACTAAAAGCCCATACAGAAAAATCTACATAACAGTTAAATGACTGCAATATTCTGATGACAATGCCATTTAGAGCCACACCCAGGAATCGGTGCAACTCATCTTAGACACCCATTTTCAACAAACCGAACACTAGGTTTATATATACTGTATTATGTATGTGTGTATATATATATATAATATATATATATATATATATATAATATATATATATAGATAGATAGATAGATATGTATATATATATATATATATATATATATATATATATATATATATTTATATATATATAAATATATATATATAAATATATATATATATATATATATATAGATAGATAGATAGATAGATATATATGTGTATATATATATATATATATATATATATATATATATATATATATATTAGAATTATATCAGACTTCAATTATATCAACATGTTAGGGGGTTTTTGCTAATAAGCAGGAATGTGGTATGGAAGATGCTTTTGACATGTATGGAGGTTTTTTTTCGTTGTTAGTATGAACGATTCTTTCCTATTAGCAATTAATCATCTCTCTCTCTCTCTCTCTCTCTCTCTCTCTCTCTCTCTCTCTCTCTCTCAGTGCTAGTGCACCCGTAGTTATCAAATGTTATTACGAACCGCTATTGCCAGCAAAGGAGAGAATTCGTTTGAAGTGAAAGGAGACCGTTGCTCTTCCAACTGAAATAATTCACTTCTCTTCACGACTTTAAAGCTTGGAAGTAGACGTATCGTGATGTTGCTCAACATTTTACCTTCAATTTCGATACATCGCTCTCGCGTTATCCGATGATGCTCTCGAGATGAGGTATAAAAAGGGCGTTATTTGGTTGTAAAAGATATCGTAAAATTTATTGAAGGATGCTGGAGCAAGAGAGGGTATGTGAGCGCTCATTGAGATGAAAATCGATACTGAATACTGTAAGAAATTTATATCTCTTGGTTTTGAAAAATTTTAAAGGGTCATGTTTGTAAGTCTGTGATGCCTCGGTTGAGATGTTTTCCATTTTATGCTTTAAATAAAAATATTGTTTTTCATGAATTTCTAAATATTAACAGGTAAATATCTTCGTTTAAAATTCATTAATAAAATTTTATAATTAATGAATACTTAGCAAATAGCTTGACCTAAATACTCCTGAACATTTCTGGCTTTCTAACCACTCATTACTATCGAAATAGCTGTTACCATGGAACGTTTTCTTCTTAGCAAGTAGGGGGATGTAAGAGAAGATAACAGTCTCATTGCTGAAGAATTAATTTAAGCTTATAAAGAATGAACAAGCACATTCATCTATAAAATATGTCATCCTTCTATCTATCTTGAAAAAAATATCAGTGGAATTATCCTAAGCTCTATTTACCTAATATGTCTTAAAGTTTTGCCTTCCCCTAATTTTAGGTTAATATCCCGTCTTATTAAATCAATTGGATAGTTTTACAATATCTCATCATGCAAAATGTTGATTATACGTAATTCACCCATAGTACGACAAGGAAATGTGTTCCTTTGGCATTTACAGGCGGCCTACTCGAAAATCATTTTAGAGGTGTAAGTGTCGATCATGAATTGCAGAGGCAAGTGACAGGGCAATGCTCTAGAGACAGGACAGTGCTCTAGACACTAATATATGCACATCATCAGCGGCCAACATTCCTCTCCATCAAGTTAGGCTAAGGGAGGGTCAGGCAATGGCTGCTGGTGACAGCCTCTAAACCTATAAGCTCTCCCAAACCGTACCTCACAAGGATGATGCGGATGGAGACACTACTAGGAGCTTTCGAGATTGATCGGGTCTTGAACTCTGATTCACCATATTGGCAGACAGGGGCGTTTCCAATAGGCTATCACAACCATAACATGGTGGGATGTAAAAATACACACACCCTTGAATCTAACTTGAACTGACAGTTGTCTATTTAGCACAAACTTCCCCCTTTCTTTGTCACTGTATAACCTGACTCTTAAGAGACAATATTTAAATTAAACATTATTCTTAAAATTATATTTCTTGAAGCTAACTTACGAAAAAATACCACATTGGTGAAATTATATATGTATATTATATATATATATATATATATATATATATATATATATATATATATATATATATATATAGATAGATAGATAGATAGATATATATATATGTCGAAAAAAGCATTGTGCCACTATGCCGTGGACTGATGGTATACTTCTGTCAAATTGAAAGAACCGTCAATTGTACGTTCTGTATCTGGTCCGGTCTCTCTAATTCTTATACCATTATAGTATTCACAAGGAGAGGAGGTAGAAGAAAATACCTTCGATCATAAGAGTAGGTAAAAGGATGTTTAAGGAAGAAGTGGGGGCTGCAATTAAATAAGAAAAAAAGAAAGAAACAAGAACAATACTTGATCACTAACCATTAGACTACAAAAAATGTATGGTAAACAAATCAATTCCATTTTTTCAAGATTCTTACGCTCTATAATCAGTAATTACGAAATTCTCTCTCTCTCTCTCTCTCTCTCTCTCTCTCTCTCTCTCTCTCTCTCTCTCTCTCTCTCTCTCTCTCTCTCTCGAAGAAGAAGAAGAAGAAGAAGAAGAAGAAGAAGAAGAATTTGGCAAAGCAAAACAATGTAATAAAATAAATTCTTCACTTGCCTGCCCTCTTACTTTGGAAAATCCCTTCACATATATTCCCACACAAACCTGCTTTCTTCATTACCCATTCATATTAGGAAACGCGACCTTTGCTTCGAGTAACTGTCATTTACCTCTTCCATATCGCTGCCATTCGTTGTATTATTACGATTACGATTTCCTTCCATATTGATATCATCTTATATAGCGTGCACTATTTCATCCGCCAAGTTGTTATCCTCCCCAAATTTCACTCATTTCCGTAAGGAAATCATACACTAAGGCAAAATATTTCTGCCTTGACAAGAAAATTATTCATAATACTTGCCATCCTGCTTAATATCTGTCTTGCGATTATCATACTATCATTTAGATCCTGTAATGAAACCACACACACACACACACACACTATAAATATCATTCATACCTAACTATGTTTCATTTGTATTAATACATTTATGTTCCATGGGTTGTGGTGGCTTATGTAGTAACGTCCCTGACAGGTGATCGCCGGACTGTTGTTTGAGTTCCGCTTAAATCGTTAGTTTCTTTGGTTTTTGCAATCTCACTATCATTGTGAGCCAAGGATGGGTGGGTTTGGGGGGAGCCTATAGGTCTATCTGCCGAGTCAACAGCACACATAGCCTGACCCTCCTTGGTTCTAGCTTGGATGAAGAGGGTGCTTGGGCGCTGATCACACACACACAATATGTAGCAATTCTCTTAAATATTTTGGACATCCGGTTCTGATAACTTGATGGTTTATTGTACATATTTTATAACACTATCTCCAACTATATAATTTTCAAACCTCTTATTCGCTTTCTTCTAGACATCTTCGTTATTCTCACAACCAACTTCGGTCTTACTAGCTTTTCAAAATTCAATATAAACTTACGTGGACATATAAATCTACTCTGATTATACGCACACAACACACGCCCAACATATAAACCCTAATGATTATAACACGTACTCCTCATTAATAAAATTTCAGTCAGTGTTCTCCCTGTCTTTTCAGCCGAACCATATTTCTTGGTATATACGGAGTTGCATACACGTATTTGATACCCCATTTTCTTAACATCTACTCAAATTTCCGTCCAACAAATTCAAGACCAGTATCAATTAGCATTCTGGCAGGCTTGCAAGCACAAATCGGTATAAAGAAAAAAATATTAAATCCATACATATATATAGTGCATACATAAACAATAGTGTTCTTTTTATATGAAGATATATACACTTACTTTTGTGTTTGTGATCGTAACTACACAACGAAAGGAATCGTTTTTTGTTAATGATCGTATCTATACAACGAGAGGAATCCTACAACTATAGATGTTCGACTGCTAAAGCGTTTTAGATATTAAGGCAGGACCTCAATCGTTGAAGAACTTGATTGGAATTATCTAATTTTCTTTTATTATCTTTCAATATTTTTTTTTAAATAATTGTTTTTCATTCACGTGCTATTTTACTTCACATAAAACCTTATATAGGTAATGTTATCTCGTTTTTTTATGTTTATCGTTAAATGACGTTTTCAGTAAGATAACTATTTTTTGCTATATGGGTACAAGTAAACACTTTTGGCAATTTGATGAGATTTCCTTCATTACAAGTACCCATTTTATAAGATAAAGTTTTATATTTGAAGTATAGAATCAAAACCGTTATTGTTATTTTCTTTGTGTAAACTACATTCTCTCTCTCTCTCTCTCTCTCTCTCTCTCTCTCTCTCTCTCTCTCTCTCTCTCTCTCTCTCTCTCTCTCTCGAAAACATATCAGTTTATTAGTTTTGAATTCTTCTGGTTTCTAACATTTGCTCTACATCCAACAAGCAAGTAAAATTTTTCAGCAAATTAGAATATCACCCCCGAGGAAATATTGATTAACCAATTAAACCGCCACCCTTAACCCCCTACCTTCAGGTCATTTTAAATTGCACAGGTATTTTCATATTTTCGTTCAAAGCGCCAGTATGGACGTAGTGGTAATAATACTGGAGTTTATCAAAGGGGACCAGTAGGAAGGAGTGTGTGCAATGATCCGTTATATTGCTCACTGTAAACTAGGACAAAACCATTCCCTTAAAATGCTAATAGAAATAGGAGCTTTAATTGCTAAAGTCCCATTTCTAGAGCCAGGCAAAGTACGATAATAGTAACAGCAAACGAAAAGCAAACAGTATTCTATACGTTGAGATATTGCCAAATACATAGACGTTCCCTAAATTGAGGTAAAGGTGTTAAGGTAAGGTAAGGAAAACTCTTCCTCCCTTTCTGATATATGATGACTATAGTCTGTGATAGACGTAACTCGTAAAGGAAGATTGGTTTTGGGTACCAATCTCCAACAGATCCTTTTAGATCTGGGACTTTTTCTTCACTTGAATGAAGGGCTCCATCTTTTCTATGTTGCCGTCTTCTATACCTGGTTGTGTTTGGAAACTTATTCAATTTACTTGTGTAATAGTTAATTTGAATTATTTTTGTAGTTTCAATTACCTTTACTTTCATTGGATTTTCGACTTATTGGAAATTTTGTGTGTTGTGTTTATTCTTAGGCGTCATTGCCAAGAAATATTTCATTCTTCCACCTGTTCCACGTTATCAGCGAAGTCGTATTATGTGAATTTTCGCAATATTTATCTGAATAAATCACTCATTGCTTATTAAATCACAGCGGGAGATTAAGAGAGGGAGGGACGTCGTATCTTGATATGCAGGATTTTATTCACGACTGATTTAATTTAAAGCATCAATTAATTTATACAGTTTTATTGTTGGTAAGATGGCAATCGAAATTTAAGGAGCTATTTATAGCGACATCTTTTGCCACGGATGGATTGGTGGAAGATTGGTTTGGAACCCTATACAGACCTAACAAATGAAAGCCGAGCACAGCATCACTCAAGTATTGACTCTACCCTTTTGAGATTGGTATGAGTATAGATATCATAAGTCAAAGATATTAATGTACCACTGAATGGCGTCACACTGAATTAAAGGCTGAATGTCGATCCACTGGCAAATAGAATAGCAATGAACCGGGCCAATGACGGCCACTGCACACCATAGAGAACCGAAAGCAATAGAAAAATTATATAATTTTGATTAGTACCTTGTCGGTGATTGCTTGACGGTTGGTAACCAATCAAATTTTTATTTTCCTCCCTTCAAAATCAGCTTAAGGTTGCAGATTGTCCGGTTTTTAATGGATGATAAGTTGATAACTTTTCCATGATACAGTTTTCCGACTTGTGACTCAGAATTCACATGTTCCTTGGTTGCACTGTCCACCAGCCACAGCCAAGAACCCTTTGGTTAATCCACTCACTGCAGTCAGTGTGCGTGAGGGAGTAATTCTAATTACCTAGTTAATAATTTACTTCAACTGGTCTTTGCTCCTACGTGGTCCCGTTTACATCTAACATTATCTCATTGCTTCTGTGCTCTGGCAATCGGTATGTGTTGTGCTACACAAGGTCTAAATGCAGTATGTCCTACCTGCGTTACCCGTGGTGGTGAGTATTTTGTCATAGACCATTAGCCACCTTATCTACCCAACGTCAACTTATTGCTAGGAGTCTTCAGATTAGTTGTATATAGTCGCTGGCTTGCCTTTGATACCTTGGAAACTTCATATCGCCAAGCAAGAGCCCCACGACTTACTAATGCACCAGCAATTACTGAATGAATCACTGTCTTATAGTATAGGGAGTACAATCTAAAATTCTTTCTCTGATTGCATATATCTTGGCCAAGATTATTAAACAAATAATAACCAAATAATCTTTCTAAAAGTACAATTGATTTCAGCGTCAAGCAATTAGAATATTTTTTTTTCTGTGAAATAATGTATTATCGTTGTTAATTGAAAGATGATTGCATCAGCAACAGTTTCTTGCAGTTTTTCACCTTGTCACACTATGTTCAAAGAAATAATCATTGTCGTGTCTAGCCACATAAATTTTGTTGAATAGTGTGTAATGTTTATATTTAGCAGATAGTCAGCGATATAGTTATAGATATATTGCAGAGTAGACAAAGACTAGTAGATAGTTACCAACCGTCGTCGTCTACGGTATTAATCGGCGATTGTCACCACCTAGGTCACGGATACTGCAATTTTTAAGTAAACTAACAGGTCGTATGAAGTTTGGGTCACTCTTGTGTGGTGTATGCGAGACTCATGCATAAAGTTTTCGCTCTTTGTAGCTGGTGCTAAACTGCTATATAACCAGGAAAGTGGGTGCCTAAGTATTTGTATGGCTTGCCGAGAGAAGCTTGATAAAAAACTACATTGCATGTATCAACTTAGAAAAAACATGTAATATACTTCAAAGAAATATATAAAGTAATTAGATAAGGAATAATTTTAAACATTCCATAATGAACCCTGAAGTTGTGTTTGAATATTCAGATAGATGAGTGTCTGCTTGGGCTTCAAAGTTATTTTCAGCCGAACATATGGTATGGCAGTATGTGTGTTACGTATTTTAATTAATAAAGTTCTAAAAAAAGAAAATCAAAAGAAGGAATGGGCTTATAATCTGTTTCCTTGGTATGAATAAAGTGGCCTGTGAATAGATTATGTTAAGTCTAATCGATATTGATTCTTGTGTTGTTATTACTAACTCTGCAATCCAATTTGTTTATATATGATATGCAGTTGATAAGTATTAGTTTGAGATGCTGTAAAATAACCCAAAGATTTCTAAATTTTTTTGTAAGTGACTAATATAGGAAATTTGTCAATAAGAGTAGTATCGTGAAGGAAAATATTATTAATTAAGATTAGATGGTTAATATTAGCTTGGATATTGGATAATGGTAGCGATTGATATGTAAAGGAATTAGACAGTAAATTCAATAAGAGTTGCTAAGTTGAAAAAGATATTCAAGGATATGTAAAAGAGAAAGATAGCAGCTGCTTTACAAAAGGTTTGGCAGGAAGATTGGATGTATGCAAGCTGTTGCACAAATATGCTTTATGAAATATTGATGTTAAATGCCAACGAAAAGAAAAAAGTTGAAGCCTGCGAGGTGTTTGTTTATCTTTTCATTATGGTGTAGAGTTATATAGGCTGGAGGGGTAAAAAATATAGTACGATGGGGGTAAAACCTTTTAGCATTGGTGAAAAGATGGACATCAGAAGTTTACAGTTGGTCTCGTCACTCGACGTAAATGAACGACCATAGGTTAACGAAAAGGATCTATGATTTAAAGAATAAGCAGTGATTAGTGTAGAGGGAGACAGAAGTTTTTAAATATATAAGGACTTAGAATTTAGGAATAACGAGATCGTGCATTTTTGGATCCAATAGATACAATGAAAACTAATATTGTGGACTCATATATGGAAAAATACAATACAATAATTTTCAAAGCCTCGAAACTCTCAATGCATAAAAACGCCTCATACCACCAAGCAGACAAAACCCCGACACTATTTATCTACATATCATCGCTGCCTTTCGCAAGTTTATGAATATTTGATAGCAAACCTCGGTCCGTATTTTTTTCTTCTTTGTAAAGAAGCCCGAAGTGTCAACGTCGCTCTGAAAAATGTTTAGACTCAAAACATGTGAATTAGAAACATCCAGCAGTGTTTACCTTTCCCTTTGCATAAATATTTGAGAGAGACTTCGAGCCCCTGCCACATGCGTATTCGTTAGTAGTATTATTTTATTTAAAATTTTTATTCGAATTGCTCCATTACGTTAGAGAAATCTTTTCTACGCACCCCTTTCTTCTTTCTTTGTCATATATATATATATATATATATATATATATATATATATATATATATATATATATATATATATATATATATATATATATATATACATATATACATATAGTATGGATTCACTCTATATATATTTCCCTGTGTTGTTTTTTTTTTCACTTGAACAGTGTCCCTGTGAGGTTTATGCATTATATATATATATATATATATATATATATATATATATATATATATATATATATATATATATATTCTTACGAAGCTGGTCTAGCATGAGAGTAAATATTTCACTCATATATTTCGTTTGTGTATTTAAGAGATGTATAGCCAGCTCGTAAGGTGGGTCTCACTCATGTAGGATTAAGTAATGTATGTAAATCACACTTTCGTCATTCATTTAGTTGTATTTTTATTCAGTTCAGTATATGTAAATTTACATAATTTTTTAAGAATTAACTTTTTATTTCACGTAGTTTTGTTACGAAGTCTTATGCAGGAAAATTCTAGTTAGATATACTTTTTTTTTTTTTAATGTTACGAGAAGTGGAGGGTGGAATTTGCTGAGAGGGTTTCCTTCGCCAAGTGTCGGTAGTACTCTTCCATATTTCCGAGTTGGCAACCTTTACACCGTAAGCCCTGCCCCAAGCGTCCAGACCATTTATAATGCATTGCTTAAAGGTTCTAGAATGAATTAAGTTGATATATATAGGTGGCATAGCATGCATAACAGACGGACAAAGAATTCCACCCTGATATTCGAAAGCCATCGTTCCGCCAAGCCTCTCACAAGCTCCTCTCCAGCTAGTCTTCTCTCATACGTGGATAGTGCTTTCTCTCAAAAGTTTAGTGTTCGTGAAAAATTGATATTTTTATATCTGATTCTAAGTAAAGGGTATGAGTATTATAAATAAATTTATCTTGAAGATTATCTGCAAATGGCCCTAAGAAATTAGTTTAAAGTGAAGTGCATTAATATTTTTGCTTAACCGTTTTGTAACCTTATGTGATCCAAAAGACGTAAGTGTAACAGTTATATATGTATGTAAATTTCATTATTGTTGATTCATTAGAGCGTTAAAGTGTTAACTCTTTTCATTAATTGGGAAAATTAAATATTTTACAAAATTAATTTTTAGAGAAACAAGTGTTTGTATTATTTTCTGCAGTGTTTTTTCATAAGAGTCAGGTCTAGTTCTGATTTGAATTTCGAGAGATTTATTTTTGGTGTTGACTTTTGTTTATAGAATATATTTATATTTTTTTTTGTAAAAATGTGTATTATTTCGATCACCAATACTTATTCTAGTACTTTGCTCGATTTCCTGACTAAGAACCATAGTAAGAGGTTGATTTTAGAATAATTCACCTAAAGTAATCACCCACTTTTGTTTTGAGTGTAACGTAAAGAGACCTTTGGAGATTCAGTGTTCATATAATATATATATTACCATTTTGGAGTTGCGTAATATTCTCAGAGGTTGGTGGTATTTCTCGTATGTATTAGACTTATGTATTATAAAGCAGTTGAGTTTTGGAGCTCGGGAATTCACGTAATTCACTAGCCGTAATAATATGTATGTGTGTGAGTATATATATATATATATATATATATATATATATATATATATATATATATATATATATATATATATATATATATATATATATGCGCATATAACATGGTAAATACTATAGTATCTACCATGTTGTATGCCTGTGCGACTTTGACCCTTTATAGTAGGGACCTAAACAACTGGAACAATTCCACCAGAAAAAAAAAATGAGACCAATAATGATAGTCAAATGGGACGACTATGTGTCCAATGCAGCAGTCCTTGAAAGAGCCAACGTCACCAGCATCGAGGCCATGATCATGAATTACCGCCTAAGAGGACACAGACTACCAAAGAAAATACTCTTCAGCGAGTTAAGTACAGGTGATCGCCCCAGAGGCCGTCTTATGCTTCGATTTATAGACCAACTCAAGAAATCCCTCAAGGAAGCTAACATAGACCTCAACTCCTTCGAAGCTTCAGCAAGTAACAGGAACGAATGGAGAAGCAAAGTTCAAGTGGGCACGGACCTCTTTGAAGAGAGTAGAAGAACCATCCTGTTAGTTAAACGACAGCAACGGGCAGGAGCAAATCAACCACAACCACCTCTCACGAATCAGTGTGATCAATGCCCTCGATTGTTCAGGGCACCCTAACAAATAATTAACCTACTATACCCTTCTCCTCTATTCAACCTTCTATTGGGACCGAAAACTATGATATTCGGATACGAGTACAGCATTTGTTGCTGCCATTTTATATATTCATGTATACATTTATATATTTGTATACTGCATATATGTATGTATGTATATATATATATATATATATATATATATATATATATATATATATATATATATATATATGTATGTATGTCCGTGTGTGTTTTAGAAAAATGTTTGTTTTAGTTTAAATTTCATCCAACAACCTGTTATGCATATGCTGCTATGTGACAAAAATCCTACGGCGGATTGATGTTACTTATATTTCTTGATTGGTTATATTCTCATTCGTAAGATGGATGTAACTAGAATTAATTTCATCAGCGTTTGAAAGTCCTCTGCTTAATCTTGACAGCGATGTCTTTGAAACTCAATTTCACGTTTTATCGTAAGAGTAAGGTAACATACTGATTTGTTTAAAATTTTCTTGTGTATAAATTATGTTCTGAGCTGTGGTTGACATGAGGAATTTCACGGTTAACTCCTCAAAATTCCTATTATCATAAGGTTTCCCTTTGTTTAATTTCATTGATGTTTAAACTATTTAAATATTATAATTTCATATGGTTATTATTTTACCACAGGATGTCTTATTTTTTTCAAGTAATAGTTTACATTTTTAGGCAATGGTAGTTATTAGAGTCATTAGCTATTTGTAATGCAGTCATTCTTTGTGTTTCTTTTACTGCATAAGTTTTGTTATTATTATTATTATTATTATTATTATTATTATTATTATTATCATTATTATTGTTATTATTAAATGGTAAGTTACAACCCTAGTTGGAAAAGCAGGATGCTATAACCCCAGGGACCTCAACAGGGAAAATAGCCCAGTTAGGAAAGGAAACAAGGAAAAATAAAATATTTTAAGAATAATAACAACATTAAAATAAATATTTCCTATATAAACTATAAAAACTTCATCAAAACAAGAGGAAGAGAAACTAGATAGAACAGTGTGCCTGAGTGTATCCTCAAGCAAGAGAACTGTAACCCAAGACAGTGGAAGACCATGGTACAGAGGCTATGGCACTACCCAAGACTAGAGAACAATGGTTTGATTTTGCAGTGTCCTCCTAGAAGAGCTGCTTACCATAGCTAAAGTCTCTCTTCTACCCTTACCGAGAGGAAAGTAGCCACTGAACAATTACATTGCTGTAGTTAACACCTTGGGTGAAGAAGAATTGTTTGGTAATCATAGTGTTGTCAGGTGTATGAGGATAGATGAGAATCTGTAAAGAATAGGCCACACTATTCGGTGTCTGTGTAGGCAAAGGAAAAAACCGTAACCAGAGAAAAGGATCCAATGTAGTACTGTATGGCCAGACAAAGGACCCCATAACTCTCTCGCGGTAGTTATTTCTTTAAGGCAAATTATCCTAAAGTTAATAGAGGTTGATTGATTTTTCTTCCATATTTTCAACACACCGGCTCAGGTGTGTAGAAGTGTGTGTCACTAGATATTAATCATTTAGACTAGTTACACAATAGTATAGAGAAGTTTTTAATATTATTAGTAAAGACAATTATGATAACTATGATAATAAGAGAAGTTTTGTTTCATCACCCTAGATAAGCTTTTCATATATTTTTAAAGCAGAGTCAGAAAACCTGGAAAAAATATTTGTTTCTTCATCGAGGAAAATCCCATTGTTTGGGAGGTCATATTGATAAGAGGATGATTCCCTGATGTAACATTCAAGTAACAATAGCATCTTTCAAAACTATAGACAGAGAAGACCCATCTCACGAACATATAAGACGATATTTGAACTATAAAGTCTCATGAAGGAATAGTGTATTTCTTCGAGGTGAAATGCTTCCTTCCAGTCGTAAAGCGCCATATGGATGCAGCAAGCATATCAGGGAAGATTTAATGCATTTTTGCTGTCTTTAAGCATAGCGCTGAGGCGCATTAGTCAAGGGTTATGATCTGAATGTGTTTTAGAAATAGATATACCGCATTTCAAGTAGGAGAGCCAAAAGTAGAGGAGTAAGAAGAAAAGTTAGAAAAAGATTTTGGGAGAGAATAAAACGAAGTAATGCGGGAAGTAGACTTTTTTTTTTTTTTTACTTTCCTTTTCCTTTTATTGGAGAGGATAATAGATAAAACAAAATGAAAGAAAGCTCAATACATATGTCTAGTTTCCAGTCCACCGAGTTTGGCAACTATCTCCCTTAATCGTTTATCGGAATTGTAATTACCATTGAACTCCCCTCCTGAAATTCTACCATTGGAACCGATGATAACTATTTTAACCCGTCTACGATGAGATTGCCTCTGATTTCCTTCGATTAGGGGAACAGTTCTTTTGATTTTCAGCATCTTTGTTAGATACAATGGCGTGTGCCGATTTCCTTTTTTGTTGAATATCTCGTTTTATTTTGAGATTGATTTTTATTTAAGTTTCAATTTCTATTAGTCAGGGAAATTTAATTTTCAATATAGATAATGTTATAGTTTCTTACCAATTTAGGTTTGTCAATATTTTTTCTGAAGTTAAAGGTTGACTGTTAATTTTGCTTTATATATATATATATATATATATATATATATATATATATATATATATATATATATATATATATATATATATATATATATATATATAAGGAGAGAGAGAGAGAGAGAGAGAGAGAGAGAGAGAGAGAGAGAGAGAGAGAGAGAGAGAGAGAGAGGATATATATATTATATATATATGTATGTATATATATATATATATATATATATATATATAAAGAGAGAGAGAGAGAGAGAGAGAGAGAGAGAGAGAGAGAGAGAGAGAGAGAGAGAGAGAGAGAGAGAGAGAGGATATATATATTATATATATATGTATGTATAAATATATATATATATGTATATATATATATATATATATATATATATATATATATACATACATACATACATACATACATACATACATACATACATATATGCACGCACACAATAATGACAGCAACAAATGCAGCCGTTTCTATTCCATTACAGGTCAAAGGAGTCTGATCTGCTCACATGAAACTAACATTATATTGGTGGCTCTGACTAGTGCAGCTTTACTTATTTGTTATGGCGATACCGAAACCCTTTCATATGCATTCAAAATTCATTAGATCAGACTGGCAGTAGTTGGCGGAAAATAAATTTATATATACTCATTATTAAAGTTGTAGATTAGCAAAAGTTTAGCATTTTGTAAGCTAGTTGAGCTAAGGCATCTTCAGGATTGATGTTTGGTTTTTGCAGTGGTACCCCATTTGCTCGGGTAGTATATTGTAGGTTTCCACATAACATTTGGTTTGTTTTGTCTTTTGATCTACGCCAATTTAATATTTCCACCATTTTATTTTTGTCCTCTTCCTGTGCCTGTTTGAGCTCTATCGATTAGCTTATTTACGTCTTTGTTCCTGGCCAAGTAACAAAACAGATAACATTTTTCTAAATTCTCATAATGTACATAAATTTATTTCTACCTCACAATGAGAATGAAATGGAGTCTCTTTAAATGAAAGTCGAGATCGCTATCACTCATGATAACAAAAGCCCTGAATGAAGCGGAACGTAAGTTCTAATTGCATTTAAGGATTGACCTCGTGAAGATAGTTTTATATACCAGGTGACCCTATTGATAGCCTTTAATTTGAATTACCGCTAATGAGTCAATATGTGGTGAAAATCAACAGAATATCGTGTTTAGTGTAAATTAATTTCTACCTCAAATTAAGATCGAACCCTAGTCCGCTTAAATGAAAATAAAAGTTGCTATCAATCATCCTACCAGAGGACTTACAGGAAGTTGGAACCTGAGCACTGTAAACCGCAAAAGCAAAGGAAATTGAAATCTATGATAATCCATTCCAGAACTGTATACACTAATTCAGTGTTACTAATTCCATAGTTATTTGTTTCGAAGGGGTTAATTGAGACGATAGAACTAATGCCATATTGAAATGAGCATTTTGCCAAAATTATAATGCCATTTCATAAGCATTTCTCTTGGTAATGGCACACGATAATCAGATGGAACTGTTATCGCATCAGATAAATACAGTGTTATTGTGAATATATTAATTGAACTGGGATAGCTATAATCTCTCTTGATCTCCCAAGCACTCATTTTATCAGTGCTCATATTAACCAGGTATTATCAAGACCTCTTGGATATCTCGGGGAATTTCTGGGGATTATTGCACATCGTTTGGAATCAACTGATAATCCTTTCATCCAGTGGATTCTTTATATCCATGTTCCTCTGTATTCGGTTCATGATTTTAAGTTCGCATCATTCCTTTGGTATAATTGATTTTTAAAGGTAATTGTTTAATGCTCACAATATATTAGTGAGTGGTTACTGTCTTTTCCCTTATATGCAATCAACTTTTAAATGTTTGATTATTATTACAAATCAATGCCAACGTTTTTTGTTTATTTGCTTAATGATACTTGAAAGGTTGCTCATGTCTTATGTATCCTAATGCTGAAAGGAGTTTTATTCCTAAATAATTGTGCCGTATCTTTTGTTTTTGTTCATCAATTAACAGAAAAGTATGGTAAATTTCTTTCATAGGTAATAAAAATAAGAAAGTTTTAATTTCTTTTGTAAAACAATTTTCCGCGCTTTCTTGTGGTTTCATTTTTTTTAATATCTGATTGAGGATATACCATTAATCAAGCAATTGGTCACATCACTAATCAATAACCCCCCCTCTCTCTCTCTCTCTCTCTCTCTCTCTCTCTCTCTCTCTCTCTCTCTCTGCTAATGCCATTCAACTCTTTTGCCTCCCCTCATCTATCAGCCATAATCCTGAAAACTGCAAACTCACTGGTTTTCAAGCCTTTAGTGTTCAAGCGCACATTTGGAGCCGGTTTGACAATAACTCCCTCATCGATATTTTTGTTTAATCGTTCTATATCTTTACGCAAGGGATCTGAGCGTGATTGCCCTTTTCAGTTGTTTTACTTCAAAAGTATTTAATGCCTAAATTATCATATATATTATGATGACCACATATGGCTTCTTTCACGCCATGCGGATTTTTTTCATACCGCAGGTATAGCGGACGAAAATCGCCAATATTGCGTCGCCGCTCGCAAATGATACCAGAAACACTTTTCTGTTTTTTTCATGAGTGATGAGGGAACTTTGAGTCGGCAATATTCTAAAATATGTGAGAAATTAATTGAAATTTTGTAATGAATGTCTTTTTAACTAGATTTGTGTAGTAAAAACTGGTTTGCCAAAATTAGTATACTAAGAATGTTTGTAAAATGAAAAGTGAATGCACTTTTCCAAATTCATAGTTTTCTTTATCATTTAGACCCTCAAAATCCTCCCATAAATCACAGAAACTTCTTTCCAAGCGTATATAACAGAACTCAGACGTTTGTATTCTTTTAAGCCCCCCTGACACTTGCGCGCATTTTTGCCACGCACTGGCACGCATTGATGCGCGCCAGTGCGTGCCACTTTTTGGCACGCACTGGTGTTTTTCGCGCACTGTTCACGACCAGTTCACTCCAGTTCGCGCATCGTTCACGCGACGTTCACGCGATGGCACGAATTGGCACGCGTAGTTCGCGCATCGTTCACGACACGTTCACGCGAGTTCACTCATCATTCCGCATCGTTTCCGCATTGGTCACGCCAGTTCACGCCAGTTCACGAATTGGCCACTCCATATAAAAACGGGGCTTCTCCAACCCGAGGACATTCTTGGATTGGGTTCGGAAGAGACAACAATGCTTTCTGTCAGAGACACCATTGCATTGAGGAGAAGAAACGTATCTTTTTCGTTTTTTTTTTTTTGTTGCCCTTTATTTTAGTTTCAATAAAAAAGCATTTGATTTACATATAAATAGCAGACATGAAATATGTACAAGTATTAAGAAAGCATTTTATTTTAACATTAAAAGCAGCAAACATGAAAAGTTTTTAGGCTGTTGATTTTAAGGTAATAGAGAAAAAAGTGTGTTGAAATAAGAAATCATTTTATTTTTACATTAAAACTGCAAACAGAAAAAATTTGTTTTGCCCTTCATTTTAAGGTAATAAAGAAGAATAAGTATGTTGATGAAATAAAACATCATTTTATTTTTACATTCAAACAGCAAACTTAAAAATTTCTTGGGTTTATTTTTCAGTTAATTTTTATTCAAAACAAAAGTTTTGGGTCTTGATTGGTAATAGAGGAAAATAAGTGTGTGCATGAAATAAAACATCCTTTTATATTTACATTCAAACAGCAAATATAAACAATTATTAGGTTTATTTTTCTTTCCTTTTCATTAATTTTTTCGTTTCCTTTTTGTTTCTCTTCATTATAAAGTTATAGAAATAGTTTGAAATAAGACATCATTTTATTTTTACATTCAAACAGCAAATATAAAAATTTATTAGGTTTATTTTTCTTTCCTTTTCATTAATTTTTTCGTTTCCCTTTTGTTTCTCTTCATTATAAAGTTATAAAAATAGTTTGAAATAAGATATAATTTTTTTTTCACATTAAAACAGCAAATATAAAAATTTATTAGGTTTATTTTTCTTTCCTTTTCATTAATTTTTTCGTTTCCTTTTTGTTTCTCTTCATTATAAAGTTATAAAAATAGTTTGAAATAAGATATAATTTTTTTTTCACATTAAAACAGCAAATATGAAAATTTATTAGGCTTATTTTTCTTTCCTTTTCATTAATTTTTTCGTTTCCTTTTTGTTTCTCTTCATTATAAAGTTATAGAAATAGTTTGAATTTTTAAGATATAATTTTGTTTCACATTAAAACAGCAAATATAAAAATTTATTAGGTTTATTTTTCTTTCCTTTTCATTAATTTTTTCGTTTCCTTTTTGTTTCTCTTCATTATAAAGTTATAGAAATAGTTTGAAATAAGATATCATTTTTTTTTCACATTAAAACAGCAAATATAAAAATTTACTAGGTTTATTTTTCTTTCCTTTTCATTAATATTTTCGTTTCCTTTTTGTTTCTCTTCATTATAAAGTGCACGCCACTTCCCGCATCGTTCACTCCAGTTCACTCCAGTTCACGCCAGTTCCCTCACTGTTCACTCCAGTTCACTCCAGTTGGCGCATCGTTCACGGCCATTTAGTGCGTGCCAATGCGTGCCACAAACTTTAAACATTTCAAAGTTTTGGGCCCGCATGGCACGCATTGGTACGCTCTGGCACGCGAGTTTCCGCACTGTTCACGACATTTTCACGGCTCGTTCACGCGAGTTCGCGCATCAATGCGTGCCAGTGCGTGCCACGAATGCGTGCAAGTGTCAGGGGGGCTTTAGACTTGTCCCATAATGCTAGTTTCATATCTACTAAGGAAATAAGTAATTCAGCAAAATATATTGGTCCATATCTGTGTGTTTATTATTCTTATCTATGATAAGCACTGCGTGACCTGCTACTGAGGCAGGAAAAAAAATCGTGTGGTTTGATGCCTTGTATTAAATATAGTAGCCAACTGTCATCGCCGCTCATACAAGGCGGTGCCGCTGCGGCGAAAAATCCGCTCCGCTCTACTGTGCGATGCTTCGTATAATCTATCAGTTGACTGTCTAAAGTGAATTCGCACCGTTTGTTGCATCGGATTGAAAACGGATAGTGGAAAGAGGCCTTATATGATAATTCTTTTACGGGTTTCATCAAATTTACGTATTTTATAAAATTTGGGAATTTCTTCCAAAATGTTTGTGATAAGAAAATTAGGAGGTCAATGGTTTTAAAAAGAATGGTTTAGAATGGTAAGCATTAGTTATCGTATAAGAATCGATGATTCCATTTCCATATGATTGGACGATTTCTTTCCGGAAGAATAGGTAAACCTTTTCAGACGATCGGGAGAATTCCTCTCCGAACGAATGGATCCCTTTCGAAAGGAGTTTCTTTCTATCAGGGTATCAAAGTTTTGTCTCTTTGGTGACATGTCCGTAGAGCCTCAACTGTTATTACTTCATTGTAAATTGAAAACTAGTTCAATAACTAGAAATCGAGTGTAACTTGAAAACTTTACCATTTGAGAAAAAAAACGTATCACAACAACTCTGAATTCTAATATTCATCTCAGAGTCCGTATGGGGCTGCTTTTATTATAACTTTCAAATCATATCACCCAGGCACTACAAATATTAAGAGAGCTTTTCTCAAAATTAGAACTGTGATGCATTGAGGAATAACTAAGTTCGTCAAGAGGACTTGCTTTTTAAAGGTTTTAAGGTTTATGTGTAAAATTTACGTAAATCGATGCTCTTTATCTCATTACATATAGATAAGGATGGATCTGGGTATAATACCGCGGTCTTAGTTTGACAATGAAATTGGAACTTGTTAAAACATTCAGCCATGATGTTTAGAATTAACGAGTGGTATTTTTGCTTGAAGGGCAATTTCTTCGGGACTACTGAGACATTCATGCCTTAGTTGCGGCAACCTTTATCTACTCTTAATAAGTGCCTTCATTTTCTTTTCTCTTTCCAAAGAAAATAGAGATAAATTGTAAAGCGCTGGAGCCCACGAAGCAAATAATTAACGACGAACTCCTGCAATTTGACGAGAAGAGTGAAGTTCGGAATATCGGTAATATCTCCGCAACATTTCGTGTTATCATTTGCTGAATAATCAGTCTTGGTCTTTGCCTCGATGTGATAAAAAAACAAGTATAGTGCCAAATGTTGCAAAAGAAGCCTGTTGGTACGTAGATATTAGCATTAGAAACCGGGCTGGTTTCTAATGCCCTACGAAATGTTTACCATTCATGTTTGGTAAGTAGTTAATGGGCGTTGGCAGAAACACGTAAAGAGAAATCTCTGGCAGAATTGTGTGATAGTTTTTTGTTGTTCAATCTGTACTTTTAATTGTTTTAAACAAAAATGTAGAAGTAATGAACTAAATTTTAAAGGAACTCATCGGTTGTCATTCTTGTTAGTTTTCTTTTTAACTCATATTGATGGATTTTTCTCATTTTTAGCTTTACAAATTAACTAAAGCGTATTGATGTTTCTAGCCTTCTGTTTTGTTCGTTTGTCAATTTGTTTTGTTTTTGGTTTCAAATATTCTATATCCTCATGTGTTTCGGCTGACCATTAAACATGCTGGAACTTTTATTCGTTCCATGATTTGTTTTGATTTGTTGTTAGATTTTTGCTTTATAAGTTCAGAAAATCAATCATAAAATCAATTATCTGAAATGTTTTAACTTAGTTTTTTTTAGGCCTACGGCTTAATAGGTTTAATAGTAATAATGCCCAGACTCCAGGTGGTAACAAAATTACACAAAAAGTCAAGAGGCTGATTAATATGAATTGCTTACAGTAATATAATTTTATTATAAATTTAAATAGAATATACAATTCTTACAAACTTTTGCATGTAAAGCACTATCAAGAATTGGAAGAGTTTTATTTAAAGAGGAAAGCATAATAGCTAGATGGAAGGAGTACTTTGAAGAAGTTACTAAATGACGAAACCTCCAGAACAATAAGAGGTAGAAACCCTCATGAAAGAATAGTCCAGAGAAGATGTAAAGAAGGAACTGGATAAAATGAAAGAGAAAGCACTGGGACCTGATGAAATACCAGCTGAAGTGTGGAATCGTTTAGGTGAGGTAGACATAGACATCATGTGGGATGTAATGTCCAAGATGCATCGCTAAGAAAGAAAGCCAGACATGTGGAAACATAGTCAAATGGTCCCTATCTACAAAGGGAAGGGTGGTGTGCAGGTTTTGGGAACTACAGAGGAATATAAGTTACAATGAACATTTATGAGAGGATTATAGAAGGAACATTGAGAATGAAAACCACAATTTGTAAAGAACAATTTGGTTTTTGCCGGGAAAGAGCACAATTGATGCAATATTTTTTCAAGAAATTACTTGCTGCACAAGATGCTTTTGCTGTTTTTTTTTAGTAGTGTCTGTTTATAATATAGTCTCGAAGGATTTCTTCGTTGTTCTTTGTTTTTTATTCCCACTCTTGATTTTTTTCATGAAAGTTATTAAGATTAAAATATCATAGGTGATTATTTTGGTCAATATTTGAATAAATAATACAGTATATTAAAACTACCTTACATATTTTGATTACAACATAGAGAAACACTCTCCGCTCTTTTATCTTTTCGTGTAAACTGTACGAATTAGATCCTAATTGAGGCGCTTTAGAGCAGAAGGCCTTGTCAGAGTCCCATGTGTAAACTCATAAGCTCTCAAAGGACAGACCTCCTGTTTTGTTATCATAAGCTCAAAGAGGCAAACAAGATCTCCTCCACCTCTCTCTATCCACCCCCATCACCTCCCCGGCTACCTATCGCCCCCTTCCCTCCTTCCACCATAACACCTTGGAGGCAGACAGCTCTTAAGCAACGGAAGGAAGCGAGGCGGACGAAGTTGCTTGTCTTATCCTCTCTGATGATAATAGGCAAAAACAACCGTGTTTGTGTGTCCTTCGCTCCAATGGTTTCGCCCCGTCTTTGTTGTAATGGCTTATGTTTTGGATTTACATAGTTAGCATGTCCTTGTGCCTCTGAGAGTAGTTGCATTTTTTTAATGAGGATACTGCTCTGAATTGTCCTTTTATTAACGTTTTTTATTTATTTGTTTATTTTTTTTTTTTTTTTGGAAATGGCGTTACTTGTATCCTGCTCAAAGATTTTAGTATAGTTTTATTGAGACAAGGATTAGTATGTTTTCCTTGAAATTTAATTGAAAATAGTTGGAACTATGCTTTGTAATTCCTGGCTATAATGCTCACCCTTTCGTGCTTGATGATTCGAGGTGACGTTCCCCAATACTCGAGTCAAGCATTTGCTAGACTTGACCACGCGTTAACTTCTACTTTTTGGTTCATTTTGCAATTATTGTTATTTTGAAGAAAGATAATTGTAATTAAAGTAATTTATGATATCTGAAGTAGTACTATATATTTCCGTTAATGAGTTTTTTACAGTAAGTAAAACGATTATCGATATAAATCATAACTTTGGACATAATAATATTCGAATTACATGTAGCAATTATATTTCAGTCATTAAAGTTTCAAAATCGGATAAACATTTGTTAAACTGTTATGCAGAGCATAATGAAACATCACAAGATAAAAAGTAAATATTACGCAATATGCCCTTTTGAAAATATTTGAACTATCAGATAATTTAACAAAAGTTTACCTAAAGGAAGTTTTCTAATCCTCGTACCTTGAAAGTAGATGAATTATCTATAAGTATTACACGAACATTGTGGTAGATGCTTCATGTTTTCAGTAACCCGTATTTGTCGCGTATCTCTCAAGTCTACTCGTACCTTTTGCATCAGGAAAGAGATATTATGTATAAGATAGAAGCAAGTAATCCCTTGAGCCCACGGTGGATAAATACCTCCAAGTTAATACAGATGCTGAAGAGGCAACTTAATAGATTTCATTTACAAATTAAATGTAAACTATGAATATAGAGGCCGTTTTTTCGTTTAATCAATATCTACTACCAGCATCATAACGGTGAATTGTGAGGTTGAAATAGCTTTCCGTAGATGTTGATTGTGTTGAAATGAAATATGCAAGATTAGATATCTTCATTCTACTAATATACTTTTTTCCTGAAGAGCAATTTTATGTTCAAATTTCCTACTCTTATTAATTCTTATCATAGATATCTCATCTCTCTTTTAAAGGTTAGTGTTAATTATTTCTGAACTCTTATTTTGCTCTCATGTTCCCAGGTTTGTAAGATTTGTTGCATTGCAAAAGTGAGAGGTAGAACATGATTTGCTTTTTACATATAAATGCTTTGTGTATCTCTGTTTATTTAGGTCATATTAGGTTTATATACTCTAGGTATTACACAACGTTGCATTTAGTTGTTATAAGACCTTAGAAGTTTTACATAAATAAGCAGCCCGAAAATATGTGAACACTTTCATGATAATAGATGCTAACATTTTCATTGTTAGCATATTTTTACCACAGATATAGAGCCTTCAAAATTATAATACTGACAGCTATCCTTATTTATTTATACGCGCCCACACACATCGTGTATATATACATTTATATATATATATATATATATATATATATATATATATATATATGTATATGTATATTTATATATATGTATATATACATATATATATATATATATATATATATATATATATATATATATATATGTATGTATGTATATGGGGATGTGTATTTCAACATCATACAGATTCCCTTTTTAGGGAATGGTTTAAGTAAAAACACACAAATATGTATATATATAAGTATATATATATATATATATATATATATATATATATATATATATATATATATATATATATATATATACATATATATATATATATATATATATATATATATATATATATATATATATTTGAGACATGTTGTGCAACAATGCATAGAATATAGAAATCCCCTTTTGATGGTACTTGTGGACTATGAAAAAGCCTTTGACAGTGTGCACCGGCCAATTTTTGTGGAGAATCCTGCGTTATTATGGAATTCCTCTTCAATATGTACATTCGATTAAGTCTGTTCATGAGCATAGTAAGTGCAAAGTTAATGTTAATGGAGTCTTATCAAGTAAGTTTCCAATGAAAAACGGAGTACTCCAAGGGAATGTGTTGTCACCTATGTTGTTTATCTTCCTCATGGACTTTGTAATGTGTAGAACAGTCAGAGATGGTGGAAAAAGATTGGACTTGATTGGTGATAGGAATTTAGCAGACCTATAGTATGCTGATGATGGTGTCCTTCTTAGCAGAACACCACAGGATTTGCAATGCTTGCTTACCAGAATGCATGAAATATCACACGAGGTGGGGCTGATGATAAATAGAAGAAAGACAGAGATGATGAGAACGGAGTATGCAATGGAAGATGAAATATCATTGGAAGGAGAAAGGATTAATGAGGTAGAATCATTTAAGTATTTGGGAACAATGATCTCCAATACAGGGTGTTTAGAATTAGAGTTTAATGGAAGATTGAAAAAAGCAAATCAGATAGTGGCTAGGTTAAGTAAAATTTGGAAATAAAATCGACAAAAATTTCATATAAAAAAAAACTTTATATCAGTTTAGTGAGATCAGTGTTACTCTAAGGACATGAGTCATGGTATGACAATGAAACAATCTCCAATAGATTTAGTAAATTTGAGAATAAAGCTCTCTGAAGGATATTGGAAATTAAATGGCAGGACAAGATTAGAAATGAAACTGTAAGAAAGATTACTCGAGTACCATATGTGGATGAGATCATCATGAGGGGTAGATGAAGATGGTTTGGGCATGCTCTTCGCACTTCCCAAGAGAGATTGGTTCACAAAACGTTTAACGGGGCTCCTCAAGGCACTAAAAGAATTGGAAGACCCAGGCCTACATGGCTTAGGACTATAAAGCGGGAAGTAGGAAATGATTAATGGAGAAGTATTGAATTAAAAGCTCAAGATAGAGACGACTGGCGAAATCTAACCGAGGTCCTTTGCGTCAATAGGCGTAGGAGGAGATGATGATGATGATATATATATATATATATATATATATATATATATATATATATATATATATATATATATATATATATATATATATATATATAGATATATAGATATATAGATATATATATATATATATATATATATATATATATATGAATACATATATAGATATATATGAATATATATATATATATATGTATATATATATATATATATATATATATATATATACATATATATATATATATATATATTTATATATATATATATATATATATATATATATATATATATATATATATATGTATGTATGTATGTGTTTATATATATATATATATATATATATATATATATATATATATATACATATATATATATGTATATATATATTTATACATATGTATATATACACATACACACACACACGGTGGCAGCCTATCTACGGACACTTTTGATATCTGGAGTGGTGGAATGTATAGAATCTTACAATTACTGCAAGAGTGATATTGAATCTGACTGAAGCGTTATTAAATTTTGAATACAAGTAGCTTACCTGTGATTCGGTATGAACACAATTCGGCATGCTGGTACGCTGGCAGATGTGGCCTCGTTATTCTCTTATGCTTTGTATAGAAATAATGCCATTTAGCATTTCTGTTATAATGCTTTTGGATGTTTTTTATATTTCTTTATATGCGCTATTGGAATTTATCATTATTTATCCTTAGATATTTCATGTTTGCTACGTTTTCCTTTTTGTCAATTACTTTCAGTGTTTATTCGATAGAACGTAATTCCCGTTTTAAGTGCCCTAGAACCCACTTAGTGGGTCCTGAACTGCCCTCCCACCTTTTTTTTTAATAAGGCTGATATTTTGTGTTTTGGTAAATTGTTGTCATAGTTAATCAGGCTATAAAATTTTCATCCATTTGTTATGATAGTAAATTTTACATTTCTTGTCTCGCTTTCCATGTTACGATAGGTTTCGGGGGTGAGTATAATGTTCTAACATAATTATGAACCAAAGTAAAAAAAGAATATATTTTGGTCTTCTAAACTTTTGTTTTCGAGAATGATGAAATTCTTGATTAAAGGATATAAAACAATCACTGTAATAAGTTAAAGAGGGTTTATTTATTTCCCTATCTATATAATTATTTCCTTTTTTACAGTAAAACCTTTGCTTTCTGTTATGTGTGACAGGAGCAAAATAAGAAAGATTTCCTTAGATAAATCTACGAAAGTTACATACCTGCTTTTAGAATATTTCATAGTTTTCACACAAAAGGTCGCATGAAATAATTTGGAAAATATATATCGCGAAGCAGCGTCGTGCATGGCTGGTATCTGAATTTATTTATTATACGCTTTTATGACATCTTTTCATCGAATGGATGCATATAATTTCTGTTTAGAACTCCAGGAACACATAAAATTAAAATTAGTAACCTTATTGCTCAGTCATTTATATAAAAAAGATAGAAATAGATACAAAATAATATGAATTCCCCAAATACAGTCCTGGAAAGTTCTTCGTATGGGTTTTAGACTAAAGTTATTTGTGAAGCCATGATTTATCTGAATTTTTATTCAGTAGCTGCTACTGCTACTATTTTAAACACTGCTACTTATCTTACTTCTTAGGCAGGTCGTTGTAGATTGTCAATCAGAATCTAGTTTTGAACTATCAGGCTACTGTATATTTATAGCAATGTTATTTTCGATTGTTTTTATATCGAAAAAAAAGCTTATTCTGAATTTCTCGGAATTGTTAAAACTACAATAAGACAAATTACATTAAATTGAAAAATAAAAATATGTAATCATGAAGGTGTTTGTGCTCACGTTATTATGCAAATTGTTACTTTATTAAAACAAGAACCAGGTATCATTTTGCTCATTCCTTTGCTCATTTCCTATCCCGTGTTTTCCTTCAAGAGAGAAAACCTAAAAGAAAAAGTCCCCCATCTTGATCCGTCTTGGCTTGAGTGATGACGAACCGCGAACCCATTCGTCAAGTTGCTGAAACTTTATCCATAAAGAAATGTCTTCCCATATTGCTTCAGGGGCGAAGAGGGGAAAGGTGTTACCCCTTTTCGGGTTTCCCGTCTTTACTTTAATTGCCTCTTTACGAATTATTCTATATTCAGTATCCTTTTGCCAACTTTCATTTTGCACTTACATTTTTCCTTCACTTCCCAAAAACACTGAACAAAGAATTGGCTACAATTCGGGATGACGATGCACATTTTAGCAATTTTACATCCTATTCTTCATGAGGTTTCTATGTAAAGGATTTTATCTTTTGTGCATTAATGCTGTAACCACAATGTTTTTAATATTTATCTTGAAGTTGAGAAGAAATTGCAAGTTAATCCGAGGCGTCATTTAAGATTGATCTTGCATATTGCAATTGGTAGCGTAAATTGCAACGAAAGCATGCTTTTTCTTTATTATCAAGATCATTATTATTACTGTCATTGAAGATGATAATACATTTGCCGACAAGTGATTAGTCTATGTATTATTATTATTATTATTATTATTATTATTATTATTATTATTATTATTATTATTTAAGTTTTTACAATTTGGCAACTCGCATATTAACAATTTGGCAACTCGCATATTATTATATTTAAAAGGTTGAGATTTAACAACCCAATGAGTCAATCGCGATTCTTACAGTGCTGTCCCTAATGAATCAATATTAAATACTCCGATAATCATTCAATATCATTTGTGAAGCAACCATAAACTCCTGTTCCGAATAAAGTAGCTAAAGTACTTAATAGGAATTGGATAGTGAATGCAGCGATGGTCAACATATAAACGACTCCTTTTAATGCTCATCTGTTTGAGTTTTTCCTTTTCGAATATTCATTGCTCACAGCAATAAAGCGCTGTGTAACATCGCCTTTTAGCTCTTCATTCTCTTAAAAAGACGTGTACACGAAGCGCGATCTACTCCACGGTCCAGCCCGCTTTCCATCCACTGAGAAAAGTTTCATATCCGACGTTTCAACGCCAGATTCGAATAGAAGGCTTAGATCGTTCCTGTCATATCATGTTCATTGTTGCCGTCAATTCTTTTTATTCGATCAGTGACATGATAATGCCATTTGATTCCATTCTTCTAAAGTGTCGGCGTCATTCTGAAATTCGGGGAAAGTGAATGAAGAAGAAGAAAAACACGGCGAATCATTGTTGCCATAGTCGTCATTGCTGGTTAGTTCACATCGACGAAGATTTTTTACCCTGAGTTTGTATGGTATTTCGATATCTTTTGTGATGACATTTGCTTCCAGTAGTCTTTCTTGGGCATCACATATTTTTCTTGTATTTTATGTCGGTTATTTTTCTTCATATGAATTAGGGGCTGAAATGAAATTAAAGAGCCATATATATATATATATATATATATATATATATATATATATATATATATATATATATATATATATATATGTATATATATATATATATATATATATATATATATATATATATATATACATATATATATATATATATATATATATATATATATATATGTGTGTGTGTGTGTGTGTGTGTGTGTGTCTGTCTGTCTGTGTGTGGGATATTAAGTAAAATGTAAACGGCATTATCAGGTTGTTTATTGTTATGCCACACCAGGGCTCAGTTAAACCGTGTTACAAAAGACTCGTTGCCGTCTTATGTGTTGAGGGGAATTAACAGGTTAGGGTCTGTTTATTATAACGTGCATTGGTATTATTTGAGGCCGCAATACACAGCTCTCCATCAAGAAGTAAAGTAATTTAATGTCTTAGAAAAGCGCTGCTTCATTTATAGGTTTTATACCCTTCAAATAAATCCAGTGGTCCTAATGTTTTTCATAAAATAAAAAATATATTTCCAGGTATCAGATCATGAAGCTTACTTTCTTTGTGTTATCTCAAGGTGTTCTGTGCTTTTAAAGTCCCTGTACTGGTTTAGGAAGAGCCCATTATGTTTCGGATATATAAGGTGTGGAGTACAACAGGGATGTATATCGGCGCTCTCATGGACTGAGGCTTGCCGTGATTCATGGCACTAAAATCTCACAATGTCCTTGTGATAACCTAAGTAGTTAATAAAAACGAGAAGCACTCTTGCGTCAAGGCTATCCTCGGATTTAATGGTTTTAAAGGTTTAAAGACCACTCACGAATGGCAGAGGCAAGGGACACTGACATTGCCCTCTCGAGTAGGACAATGTCCTAGAGACTGACTATATATCATATGATCAGCGCCCAAGCCTCCTGTCCACCCAAACTAGGACCAGGGAGGGCCAGGCAATGGCTGTTGATGGATCAGCTGATAGACCTATAGGCTCTCCTAAACCCCCCAACCTTAACTCACAAGGATGGTAAGATTACAGACACTAATGGCACTAACGACACTGAGCGCTACTCGAACCCCCGACTGGCAAACACCAGGGAGAGACGTTACCAATCAGGCCACAACAACCCTAGTTATTAAACATTGTCAGTGATTTTCATTAAAGGGTCTTGGAAACAATCAAATATATCGTTTATTATGTCTCATTCCATTTTCTTTATCTCTTTTGAGTTTTTTTTTTTTTTGTTTGACTAAGAATTCAATGGCATAAAGAAATTATTTGCTTATTGACAGCTATAGTCTACGAAAAATAGATCCCGTTCACTTCAATCTAGAATGGTCTTATCCAGTCTATCAATAAAAACCACAAAGAATGGTATTGCTGCTTAGTTTTCCCCGCTCCTTATGTGCCCCTTTTCTTATAAGAGCTTGAGGTGCCACATTTTCATCTTAATAAAAGGGCAGAACACTTTATGAGAAATGTACCACTCAGTGGCACTATGGGTCCCTAAACGACCGCGCCTTGTAACACGTATTGGAATTGTCGATGTATATGGGATGCAACTTGAACTGTTTTTACGGTTTACGCCGGAGTTACGAGCAATTGGCCGTCTTTTCTCGTCAGATCCGATGATGTTTCTTACAAGACGCATAAAATAAGGTTTATTCGGATGTTAAGGTGTCGTAAAATATATGAGATGTTGTTGAAAATGTACTCGGTGTTTGAGTATTGGTCTCTGCTTCCATGGGTTAACTCTCCGATAACGCAGTTCACAACATTATTATTATTATTATTATTATTATTATTATTATTATTATTATTATTTTTTATATGTTGTTGTTTTAGTTTGGAGATAGGTAATGCATTGGACCTACCAACAGTAATGTTTTCGTTTGTTATCATGCAATGAAATGACTTCCGGATTATCAGTGGGAATTTAAACAAATCAGATACAAAATACATGTTGAGAAAACTATTCCTGTCCTTTGATTAGAAAATTATTCCAGCACACAGAAATTGTCTCATTAAATCAGAACCTTGAACCAACTATAGGAGTAATCGTTTACATATACAAAAAGAGAAATTTGTTTGTTATTTCACTAAATATGTGTACAGAAAACCTATATTTGCAGGTCTTACATCAGCCTTTCAACTTAGAAAAACTTCATTACAAGACTAATGTCGTAAGCAG
>NC_090768.1:16827266-16847266 GCF_036898095.1 Palaemon carinicauda
TATTATTTGTAACACTGCCATTTTGGAATTTGCATTCGCAAGTGGGATTGGGTGATCATGTTAGATAGTTCTCTTTTGAGTGCATCTATTTATTACTAATAAATGTTGGTAGCCTTTCTAGATTGTTATGGATGATAAAGTAAAATTCATTTAGCTTATTGCACTCTTGTTTTGTAGTTCAGAGATCATAGGCATTTTTGTGGAGTTTCTTATAGTGGAAAACATCTTGCAAAACCGCATGGAATCTCAAAGGGAAATAAGAGATGTAGGGGAACTAAGTTCTATTTATAAAGCAGTAGGAGAATCCCCCTAAACTTGAGATACCTCTTAAAATTGTATCGTATATCTTTTAGGAAGCGTTATTAGATTAAAGAATTGTAATGTATTCCTGGCAAAGGTAAGCATTCCTCAGAATTATAAACTACAAGTTTGGAAGAATTTCATGTCTATTTGTCCTGGTTTCCATAGATGGCACCAATCTATAATGTTATCATCTGCCTGTTTGCATTAGCTATCATCAATGATGTTTGTTGCTGCATGTGGAAGTAGCCGGTGGTGTAGATATAATTACTAAAGAGAAGACAATCCTGGAATAGTTTATTTTTTTCATGCATTTAAAAAGGGGAATAAAGGAAGGTCTTTAGTTGAATTTTATATGTAGATAAGAATCGAAGACCATTTAGTTACCCTAGCGGAACCTTAGCGTAGGTTGAGCCATTTAATACTACGACAGGAATCTGTTTTACTAATATAGGCCTGAGGGATGGAAATATGTCCCCTTTAAACGCAAATTATGCTAAATTAGTAAAAGAAGACTGTACCAATTTTTTGTGCCTAAGTCCACATGAGTGAAGGAAGATACTTAACAAATGCTAGGCCTCTCACCACATACCAATCCACATATTTTGCAAGTTAAAATGACAAAAGATACTTTTACATTTAAAGTCTTAACTTAGCCTTTTGAAAGATTATTACTATAACGCAGAAAATTCAGGGATCCGTTGATTACAACAAATTAGATTATAATTGATGCATAAGTCACAAATACTGTAAGTGTAAAGAGATAATAGTTCTGTGTAAATTATGCCTCTATGAAAATACATATGAATAAGAATATAAATAGCTTGCGGGAAGGAAAAAAATAAATCAAAATACTCAGTAATCGATAGCAAACCAATATTAATCTCTGACACTTTCGTTCAGTTACTTCTTTATACAGGTTGTACAAGATTTTTCATAATTCTGGCCCTCCTTTGCATTCATTCAGAGCTTCCCCCACTGTGTCATCCTGTACGTTGTACTAGGTATGAAAGGTATGCAGTTAGTTCTAACTGTTTTGCCTTCTCCACGATAAGGCTCAATATTACACAGTGTTTTAGAAGTTCTATTCCAGCTGTGACCAGATTGTGGAATGATCTTACTAATTTGGTAGTTGAATCGATGAAACATCAGAAGTTCCAACTTGCTAGGAAATTATTCATGTTAAACAGGCTGATATGAGTGTCCCTTCATGGTTTATTAAGATATGTCTGTTTTAGAGTTGTTACTGATCTTAGAATATTTTATATTCTGTATTCATTACTTTTCATATAGTTTGTTTATTTCCTTTTTTCCTTTCCTTACTGGGCCACTTTTCCTTATTGGAGCCCTTGGGCTTAGAGCATCTTGCATTTCCAACAAGGGTTGTAACTTTGGCAATAATAATAATAATAATAATAGTAATAATAATAATTGCAAATGTGAAAATTATCAGATGGTCAATAATACTCGAACTCCTGACCTATGTAATGGGAGTCGGAAATAGATTCACCACAGCTACTGCAGCTTTTTAGTTTCTTTGTCTCCCTGATATGCAAAACGCATATCTGACTTGTGTCATTGGCTAATCCTTGCATAATTTAAAGATATGTATTCTAGAAGAAGAGACCAACGCATATACTTAGTGAAAAATATTTGTTTTTATCGTAATAGTTTTAGAATCCAGTTTTTTATAAGATGCTGGACCGTTGTAATATAATTGGTTCATCATTATCATCATCTACTCCTACACCTATTGACGCAAAGGTACTCGGATTAGATTTCGTCAGTAGTCTCTATCTTGAGCTTTTAAATCAATACTTCTCCATTCATCATCTCCTACTTCACGCCTCAGTCCTCAGCTATGTAAGCCTGGGTCTTCCAACTCTTCTAGTTCATCGTTGAGCCCAGTTGAAAATTTGGTGAACTAATCTCTCTTCGGGGGTGCGTAGAGCATGCCCAAACCATCTCCATCTACCCCTCACCATGATCTCGCCCACATGGCAATCTAGTAATTTTTCTTTTAGTTTCATTTCTAATCCAGTCCTGCCATTTAACTCACAACGTTCTTTTGAGGGCTTTATTCTCAAATATACTAATTCTATTGGATATTGTTTCATTGTCATGCCACGACTCATGTCCTTATAGTAACACCGATCTCACTTAACTGATATATAGACTGATTTTTATATATAATTTCTGGCGATTTGATTTCCAAAGTTTACTTAACCTTGCCATTGCCTGATGAGCTTTTTTCAATCTTTCATTAAACTCCAATTCTAAAGACCTTGTATTAGAGATCATAATTCCTTATTATTTAAATGATGTCACCTCATTAATCCTTTCTCCTTCCAATGATATTTCATCTTCCATTGCATATGACGTTCTCATCATCTCTGCCTTTTTTTCTATTTATCTTGAGCCCAACCTCTTGTGAGATTTCGTGCATTCTGGTAAGCAAGCTTTGTAAGTCCTGTGGTGTTCTGCTGATAAGGTCAGCGTCATCAGCCTACTCCACCAATCCAGTCCAACTCTTTTCCAGCATCCCCAATTGTTCTATGCACTACAAAAGCCATAAGGAGGATAAACAACTGTTCACTGGAAATTCATTTGACAGGCCTCCACTAACATTAAGTTTACACTTGCTATGCTCATGAACAGCCTTAACAAAATTTACATATTTAAGAGGGTTTCCATAATAACGCAGGACTCCACAAAATTGCCCAGTGGACACTATCAAACGCTTTTTTTATAGTCCAAAAAATGCCATTAAAAGTGGATTTCTACAGCATGTCTTCAGATGAATATTTGGTCAGTACAACTTCTACCTTTTTGAAATCCTGCTTGTTCATCTTTCAGCTTTTCATCAATCTTTCTCTCTAGTCTCTTCACAATGAGCTGACTATATATTTTCATGACAGCTGACGTAATTGTGATGCCTCTTTAATTATCGCAATCAGTCAGATCTGGGAGTTACTTCATTTTCTGCCAATATCATCTCAGTAGTTTTCCCACCATATCCAGTGTCTTTCTATCTCTGAGTTTTTAATGATAGCTTCGATTCCAAACACATTAAATTTATTCATGGGCACATCAAGGTCTTCCTCAGCTTCAGGTATATGAATCAAAATATTCCCTTCATATTTCATATTCATGACCTCATTAAAGTGTTCCATCCAACGTTGCCTGTCTTCATCTTCTGTTGTTATAACGGATCCATCCCTCTTTTTGATGGGTATATGCTTCTTCTTTGCCCCATTAGAGATTTCATTACTAATTTTACGAGCAATCTTATACCATTGCCAATCCCCGAATTCATAGTTTTGTCAGCCTCATCTGTTTTCCTGTCTAAATACTCTCTCCAGTCATTCTTGGCTTTTATTTTGACCTCGCCATCAATACTGGAGTACTTAGCATGCTCTACCTTGTAATTTTCATTACTTCCTCGAAAACTTTCAACAATCAATTTCTGTCTTTGTCTCCTTTTTATTGTATCCCAAGTATCATATTTTGATATACATGGGATTCTCCTTGTAACAGCATGCCCCAAAACTTCACTACCAACTGACTGCTCTTCGTCTTTTAAAGTCTCTAGGACTGCAAATCGATACCTACATTCAATTGCAAATGTTTTTCTGTCCTCATTTTCTAGTAGGTTAGTTATATCGCCTAGGTATTTATATACATTTCTGTTATGTTCTTTTAGTTTTAATTTCTGTATGGTTCATAGTAAAGTAGAATTTTAAGGGAATCAATTTGATCAGAAATGAAATTCTAATAATTTAGATAGAAGGTTCCATTCGGAATTCAAATACAGAGGAGGCTGTCAACTTTGAATAACCTCACATGGGAACAAAATATGTTTCACGTAATGAAGTGATTTTGCCATGCCCTGTAGGAGACAGTACACTTATGTATGCACTCAATCCCATCTCGATCTCCTTAACATTGGGAGCACGTCAGAAATAGAAATGGTATTTAAGTAGTTACCTGACAATTGTGATTGATTATATGGCTCCTTGACTAACATTACACGGGTTACTTTCTTTGTTACTTATTAAAAGAACTTGTTGAAACTCTTGATTAATTTAAATGGTCAAAATAATCTGGCGTCACGATTTAGTATCTGTGGTTCGCACCTAGAGGAAAAGAATAAGTATTTTTCAAAGAAGAAATTGCACTTTCTTCTCTTGGGAAATTTGTTTCACTGCAGACCCAACGTTGGATTGATTTGTTACGCGCATCGGTATAATTGGTTTCCTCATCGATTAACATTGTGGATTTCACCTAATAAAATATTTTTTTTTTTTGCACTTCATCTATTTGCATCGGATTGTTAATTTGAAATGTATGCACTTCAGTAAAGTATGTCTTTAGTTATAATATCTTGGTGCTGTTTATTATTAAGGTTTTTACTCCAAAATGCGTAAGTTTACCATTTTGTCTTTAGTTTTGATATCTTGATGCTGTTTATTATTAAGGTTTTTACTCCAAAATGCGTAAATTTACCATTTTGTACAATTTTCTGGGTTAAGCCCCTTGCAGAAACCTGTATTATAGTGTTAAGGAATATTCTGCTGCAAGTATGGGGAGTTTCTAATTTGTTTCTGGAACATTCAATGAGGATTAAATGATCTGTTTTATTTTACAGGGATCCCATATCATTTATTGAAAATTATATACCATACACACACATGCGCGCATGCCTTCACACACGCGTGCACACATACAGTACTTACACACACACACACACACACACACACACACACACACACACACACACACACACACACACACATATATATATATATATATATATATATATATATATATATATATATATATATATATATATTTATAGTTTTGTCCCGACTCTTATGAACACCTTTTTTACAATTTTGGGTTGGGGTGTTCTTCCTATTCGAGTTTGGAAAGTCATTTAACACTCCCGTTAGACACTTTCCACGCAAAGAAGAAAAGTATGTTATTATTATTATTATTATTATTATTATTATTATTATTATTATTATTATAGTTGTTGTTGTTGTTGTTGTTGTCGTCGTTTTTTTTTCTCTCTCTCTCTCTCTCTCTCTCTCTCTCTCTCTCTCTCTCTCTCTCCCGCTAATGTAAATTATTAATATACAGGCGCTTGAAACCGAACGCAAAAAGATAAAATATCCAAATAATTCAGAAAATCTTCGAAATATTTGTTGGAAAAGAGGAAAATTGCCAATAATTTTTTTAGAAGGTTCTTACATTCGGTGTCAAAGAGAGAGAACAAACCGTGTTCACAATTTTACATGCTTAATCTTCAGCTACTGCTGGAAATATTTGATTTTCCCTTTCGAAGTTTCCATGTGTCATATGTGGAGATTAGGCTGATATAAAATATTATACTTATTTTTTCTCTTCTCTCTCTTAATCGGTGACTTCCTGAGGTATCAAGTTGTCCACTAGATGCTGATGTTGTTGGCAGACCTTGGGACAAAGAAATAAATTTGTTATTAGTACTAATTTATCAATAGGAGACAAAGAGTTCATAATCTTTCATTTACCGTGAACATATGGTGACCTTCAGTCATATCATGAAATGAAATTGCTTTCTAACAGATGGGAGGGGGGGGGGGGATGAAGCCTCAAGTCATGACCCATGTTTTAGGAGTTAGTTTGGGGTGTAGGTGGGGGCGATTTAAGGCCCCTTCACGATCCTGGGCGGCTGATGAGAACCGAGGCTTGCAGCGGTCCCAGAAGGGCCCTCGGCCTCGTATTGAATTGGAAATGAGATTACAACCTCCCCCCCCCCCTCCATGTATTTCCTCGGCATTTTCGTTTTGCTGAGAGAGGGAATCACTCGCATTCTCGATAGTCAACGGCAGATGATCAGAAAAGAAGAGAAAACCGAATTCGTATCTTTTTGTTCATTTTTATACTTTCTCTCTCTCTCTCTCTCTCTCTCTCTCTCTCTCTCTCTCTCTCTCTCTCTCTCTCTCTCTCTCTCTCTCTCTTAATCTTAAAGTAGCAGTATTTTATGAATTAAAAACATATTTTATGTCTTACAGTGATAAAATTCTGAAGAAAAGTCCTTCAATAAACACGGGTCTGGTGTGGGAGAAAGGAACGTTAGGATGCGTGAAATTTGCATTTTCCATTTCACGCATTTCTTTTCTTCGAATTCGTTCTCATTCCAAGCATTAACCTGTTGCGCTCCTCCGCGATAACATAAATGTTGGTGCTCATAAATGGGCCGCGTTAAAAAGAATGATGCGGATTTCACGGCATGAACTAAACTAGACACTTGAGATGCTATGCTGGAGTGTGACGTTAATGTCATATTTTTTATTCCACCCTACGAGTTCTATTTTCTTCTTTATTTCAAATTTTTATATCCTTATTATAGTAACGTCAAATTACTTTTCTTTTATAGATTGATGAAGTATACCGAATCACATTAGAGTAACTAGCAAAAGTACCAGCTTTAAAGTAACAATGATTTGTTTTAGAAACATTTTTATTTTATTCTTTGTTCATTTATTCATTCTATTAAGTAAATATGATTAATGTTATATTGATTTTTGTTTTTATTTTTTATAATTTGGGTGTTTTGAATGATGTGCCCTTATCGAAATGAAGGTAATCCTCTTATAATTGCTAACAGATTATTTATACTGATCCCATCTTGCTTTAATGGACTTTATACGTAATTTGTCACGGGACCAATTAGCAGGATTAATCGATGAAATCTGACAGCAACAAATCATTATTAATCAAGAGGCTTCTTTGATGAATATTAAGGGGATTAATTAAACAAGTACTGAAAATATTTTTCCAAAACGATGTAGATGGAAAAAGTTGTTTAGTTAATTTCAGTCACTTAAGAAACATACCATTTCCCCAATGCTTGTAATTATTTCATTTTTTAACAAGATTTTCAGACTTTAAATGGAGTATTTAAATCTTCTTCCAACTAGCTGTCGCTTGTTTTTTTTTTTTTTTCCATACTTATGACATTTATCTCACATTGCATCTTTTTGTAGTGAATGTTCGTCGTACCTCTACGTACCTGTTTGTAATGATTAATCCGTAATATATCTATTCATACTAATCAAAACTCATTGCATCCATCTTAGTTGATTAATCTTTAATGCATCTGAAAGTAAATTTCTTTATAAAAATTACACGAATATATTTTTAGAAGAGTTGAGGTATTCACTGCAGAGTTATTAAGTCACCTTGACATATTGTTATGAAAACTCTAAGTGAATATGTACTAACACATAATTAATTTCGGTTTCATTCTTATTTGAATCCTCATTTATCTTGTTGATTTTTCCTTGTCGCCTATACTAAACATTTCAAAGCTAGTTTATATAATTAGTTGACAAATAAATAGGGGAAAAGGCCACGTTCTCAAAGACATTGTCGTTTTCGAACAGCGAAAGAGAGAGAGAGAGAGAGAGAGAGAGAGAGAGAGAGAGAGAGAGAGAGAGAGAGAGAGAGAGAGAGAGAGAGAGAGAGAGAGAGGAGGTGGGTGGGTATTAGAACTCGTCACTCAACTGTGTTGGAGAGTATAATTAAAAAACTTCTCTGTCAAGTTAAGAAGGAGACCCGACCTTCATTTTCGAAACGGGAAGAGACAATTAAGTGTTCATTGTAGCGTTGATTTGCCCTTTTGGTTCAATGACTGACCAACTGTGTTAGTTAGAATTCGATTGAATCTCAACAGGGGTATACAATTGTCCAGGATTAGTTATCTATTACCTATTTGATTTGCTCTCTTATTTGAATACTCTTAGAGCTTGGTCAAAAAATGCTGTGTTCAAATATCTTAATTACGATAACAAAATCAGACGCCAAATCATGAAGTAAATCCTTATTATCTGTCAGCTCTATAATGTCACTAATAACTGGAAATTAAACGTTCTGCTAATCTTGCGGGGGTTTTGTCGTTCTAATATCTTCAAGAGGTCGTTGTATAGCTTCATCCAGGGCTAAAGTTTACTGGTTTCATGTTCTTCCTTGAGTTTCCCATTCTATTAGTCTGTATGTGAAAAGGAAATTTTAAAGTTTTATCTTTAAATTGTGGTAAATATAGCAGAACTCTACTATTAATTACCAGTTATTTCAAGTTGCACATTATTGTTTGTCATTATTTGTTTTTAGCTATTCGTTTATAAATAGAGCATAGTCAGGAAAAGGAATTTATTTCAACATTCGCCTCTTCAATCATTAGTAATATAGTTTAGAAAAAATGGTCTTATTTCCAGGTTCATTATTTTATAACATGATTCTGGTTAATATTCTGAATTACGAGAGACTATTCGTCAACTGGTGTTAATTAGTAGTGTAAAAAATTGTCAAACGTTAGCTTTAATACGAGATGAATTAATGAAACATTTCGGGAAATTTAATCACAACCTCATTTACATCAACATTCAAAACTTTCTTAATTTGGGAACTAGGATAAAACTTGTTTTACTATTAATTGAAATTTGACGAGACATTATTTGAGATTTGTATATGTTGATTACATTTTCCCGTTTTCTGTTTATAAGGGGAAATTAATCTTTTTTTGTCATTATGATAACGATGTTACTAAACTTCAGGAAAATATGCTGTTAAAAGAGAGGTATCTTGTATGATGAATTATACATTACAATTTAAATACAAATATGATAAGGGTTGAAATATCATAAGTTGTGCTATTGTAAGCATTTAGTTAAAAATGTGTACGTGTAAACCTAAACACATTTATGTCTCTGCCATACTTCTGCCACAGATTTTGCATGGTTTATGTAACTTTACAATTGATGATTAAAATGATAATTTCATTATTATTACTGTTGTTATCATTATTAGTATTGTTGTTGTTATTATTTTGCTTAACTCCAGGCTATATACTAAAGTTTATTATATCATTTATTATCACAAGAAAACTAGTTATTTTTCGTATGACTTCCAATCTAATATCTGGTGATTTCCTTTTTCCCGAACAACGAATGCTGTGATTTAGATACTCGCTGAAAATATGCTCTATCAGCCTTTGTAAAACGTATATGAAGAAAAAACCTACTTTTTTTGGGTTCATATGTGCGATCCCAATGATGTATCCCTTCCTTTTGGGCAGCGACCTCTAAACTTATTTTACTGATCAGTCTTCCACACACACATGTTTACATGCCAAAATCTCACATCGCATAGTGATAGAATTTTATCATTATTTTTATTGTGAAACTTAGAAGTTGTGCTGATATCGATGCTTATATATATAGGAAGGGCTTTTATTTATTTGTTTTATGTCCTTAGGCGTTGCATACCTAAAACAGCATGAACTACAGTTGTATTCCCAAATAGTATTTTATGGGGATATTTTTTATTATTGATTCTTGATTTATTTGTATTTGAATTAATATTTTCACTATACTTTCACTATAAGCATAATATTCTGTGGATTCTTGTTTCGCAAGTTGGGACATGTCATGTTTTGGGGTGGCTTAATTAAATATTTTCACCCTTAGAATGATGATATACAATAGATAATGATCTATCAGTTTTATGATAAAAAGACACTTACAAACATTATTTGTGTGTGTATATATATATATATATATATATATATATATATACATATATATATATATATATATATATATATATATCATCTCCTCCTACGCATGTTGACACAAAGGGCCTCGGTTAGATTTTGCCAGTAGTCTCTTATTTTGAGCATTTAATTAAATACTTCTCCATTCATCATCACCTACTTCGCGCTTCATAGTCGTCAGCCATGTAGGCCTGGGTCTTCCAACTCTTTTAGTGCCTTGTAGAGCCCAACTGAACGTTTGGTGAACTAATCTCTCTTGGGAAGTGTAACGATCTCATCCACATATGGTACTCGAGTAATCTCTCTTATTGTTTCAATTATAATCTTGTCCTGCCATTTAACTCCCATTATCCTTCTGAGGGCTTTGTTCTCAAATATTCTAAATCTATTGGAGATTGTTTCATAGTCATACCATGACTCATGTCCATACAGTAACCCCGATCTCACTAAACTGATATATAGACTGATTTGTGTATGTAATTTCAGGCGATTTGATTTCCAAATTTTACCTAACCCAGCCATTGTCTGATTTGCTTTTATCAATCTTTCACTAAACTCTGATTCTAAAGACCCTGTATGGGAGATGGTAGTTCCTAAATAATTAAATGACTCTATCTCATTAATCCTTTCTCCTTCCAATGATATTTCATCTTCCATTGTATACTCCGTTGTCATCATCTCTGTGTTTCTTTTTATCTTCAGCCCAACCTCGTGTGTTATTTCATGCCTTCTGGTAAGCAAGCATTGGAAATCCTGTGGTGTTCTGCTAATAATGACCTCATCATCACCATACTCTAGGTGTACTTAATTTCTATCACCAATCCAGTCCAATCCTTCTCCACCATCTTGACTGTTCTATGCATTACAAAATCCACGAGGACAAGTAAAGGGAAAAGCTTTAGAATGCGATCTTTGAATAAGAAAAGATTTCCCTAGTTGAACGAATTCTTAAGAATAAAAGTAAAGTTTATAATATAAGAATTCAATTTGCTAAGATGTAGAATTTCTTTTATATTGATCCACTTTGGTTCATCATACAGGGCAGATACCTCCTAATCAATCAATCAACCAATCCCAGTATAGGGAAGTGAAAATTTAAACCTGGTTGTTTAAGGACTATACATTAGGACAATTGAGGTTTGACATTTTTATATTAGAAAAGGTATTTGCCTACAATATTGCTAAAATACATAGAGGGTAGAGGTTCTTTACAAAGTATTAAGAAGAAATTTCATTGTGTTATTGAGACCAAAAGGCACTCTTTATAGGCTGTGAAGAAATATCTTACATAAGTTTAGTTTGAAATACAAGGCGTAGAAACTATAAAGATGCAGACCTAAACCAGTGAAATTGATTTTTCGGGTAGTCACGAGTGGAAAATCTTGTCAGGTCTAGGAATAGTCATATCCTATATCGATAGAAATCCCTCTTGTTCGGTTTCATAGTAAATTTTATATTGTATTCCTTGAATTGATAAAATTCTAAAGCCCAGTTGCTTGGTTTGAATTTTGAAACAGGCCAAATGTATCATTCACATACCTCTTACAAAATTTTACGTTTGAAATCCTCTGGCAATCAGATTGTTTATTTTTTTTTTTTCTCTAAACACCACATAAATGTAGGGTCTAAAGAGGATGCCATTACCATGCCACCATCTTGTAGATATAATTCGCCGTTGAAAATATAATTATTTAAAGGTTTAAAGGTCACTCATGAGTGACAGAGGCAACTGACATTGACATTGCCCTATCAAGTAGGACAATGCCGCTGATCATAATGCATATGATCAGCGCCCAAGCCCCCTCTCCCCCAAATCTAGGACCAAGGGAGGCCAGGCAAGATTAACAACTCTATTTGGAAAGGCATTTCTGTCAAATCTTTTACAGGCAGATTATAAGAAAAAATTTATCTAGTTATGGTAATCGTCTCTATTTTAGGAACATTTGTTACCAATAATTTTACATCAAAATTGACATTAAGAACTTCAGTATACTCGTCGATAATCTCAGGAACAAAATAGTAGGAGTTCGGTAATGAAAACTTTTTTGTAGTATACTTTTCCAAAATAAATTATAGTCAACCAGAATGAGACGAAGTGACATACCGTAGAAAATACCAAAAGAGGAACCTGAGCTATAATCCTCCTCATAAGTAAGCTTAGATCTGATATTATTCTCCATCGTTTCTCATTTTTATTTATTTTATCTCGTCTAAAAAGAATATGAGCATTAGATGAACCAGTTTCTTATAATTTTGTGTTTTCCTCTAGAATGCTGTAAATTTTTTATTAATCTTTTTTCATGATAACACATTTTCCCTTATCAGATCTGGATATTACCAAGTCTTTTCGGTAGCTAACTGTTTTAAAATGTCTAAGTCTCATATCTTAAAAAAAAAAAAGCCACAAAGAAACCTGTAATTCTCGTGAATTTCATATTTTATATATATATATATGTATATATATATATATATATATATATATATATATATATATATATATATATATATATATATATATATATATATACACGCATACATAAATACATACACACACACACAACAAACAACAAATGAGCCGTTTTAGTCCACTGCAGAACAAAGTCCTCTGCTGGCAAAGTCCACTGCAGGACAAAGGCCTCAGACATGTCAATGCATGTCTGCGGTTTGGCCAGTTTTCATCACCACGCTAGCCAGTGCTTGTTGATGGTGGTGAGATATTTTCGCTTGATTACCTATGGCAAACCAACGTAGTATAGGGGATCCTGATTACTACAGCCTTGTTGATCAAGGCGATAAACAAATCTTTTAATCAAGTTAAGGTATCCCAACTTAGAAAAGGTTATATATATATATATATATATATATATATATATATATATATATATATATATATATATATATATATATATATATATATATATATATATATATGATTTTTGTAAAAGGAACTAGAAATTACAGTACACGCAGTGTTCTTAAACTAGAGGTGGAAAAAGTAAACATCGACATCGGACTGACCAATGAAACCAGAGAAACATCCAGAGTAATGTACTCGGCCAAATAAAAGCAATTCTGGGGCGTAGTACCGCAAGCAACGAGCTCTACCTGTTTTTGCACTATCTGACTGAAGGTAAAATTAATGACATTGCCCTGGAGGTGAGAGCCAAGGGAGCTCTCTTCTGCTTTCATGCTAAGTGGAGAAAGAGAGAGAGAGAGAGAGAAATAAAAGGGTGTATTTAAAGGGATATATAGTGAATATATTTGAAATGTTGTGTTATTGCCTCTAGTATGCTTAGTGCGGAATGCGAATCAAAGTAAAGGGTACATTATCTCTTTTTGAAAATGTTAGAACTTTTAAATGTTGATTTCGCTTGGTGGTATTAACTATTTTGTAGAAAGTAGTTTATTTTTCTCGTTTGTTAATATCGATAATCATGGTTTATTTTATTCCGGATTTCCATAAAACATTCAATCGCCGTGTAAACAATTTTTTTTTCTCTCCATTTTAACTTCATATACTGCACAAAAAGTGCTAAAAATGCCTTTGTTAATTCTATTTTTGTGGATAAATATTTAATTGTAGAGCAAAAGTGTATTTTCTTCATAGGTAAGCAGATGTGTTTGAAAGGTAAATAAAGCAAAAGTGTGGTCTAGCTTTAATCCGTACGACGATGCGTTTTTCGACAGATTGATCTATCCGTTTAACTGAGAATGAATTTAACTTTTGTCAGCATTTCTCCTATCTTCCCAGCTTAGAAAATAGCAAGAAGACCCCAACCACATCAACATATATATATATATATATATATATATATATATATATATATATATATATATAATATATGTATGTATATATATATATATAAATATGTATATATATATAAATTATATATATTTATATATATGTGTATATATGTATATATGTATATATATGTATATAAATATGTATGTATATGTATATATGTATGTATATATATGTGTGTATATATATACGTATATATATATATATATATATATATATATATATATATATATATATGTATATATATTTATATATGTGTGTGTGTGTTCTACTCGCGTCTGTTTATGGTTGTTTTATGCCACATACTCGCAAATTTTCTTAGTTCGTCATTCTTTCATCTTCTCATCCCTTCCCCTGCCTCTTTTGCAATTTCTCTTGACCCATTCTGTTGTTTTTAATGGCAAACTATTATATGTCATTCTCATGATGTGTCCTGCCTATATCCATTTTCTTTTTTCATGTAGTTAGAATATCCTCTACTTTAGTTTTCTCTCTTATCCCTGTTGCTCTTTTTCTGTATATTAGTGTTATTCTCATCATTACTCTTTCCATTGCTCTTCAAGTTGTAAGTAGCTTATGTTCTAAGGCATTTGTAAGGCTCCAAGTTTCTGCTGCTTAAGTTAATACTGGTACGACTATCTGATTAAATACTATCTTGTGAAAGTGGTATTTTACTTTTCTTCCTATCCCTGGTTATCCTTCATTTAATTCTAGATCTAGGGTTCACCCATAGCCATTACTTGTTGCCTGCATTTTCATTGATTATATATATATATATATATATATATATATATATATATATATATATATAGATATATATATATATATATATATATATATATATATATATATATACACATACATACATATATATAATATATATATATATATATATATATATATATATATATATATACATACATACATACACATACACACACCACATTTGCACACAAAAAAATTGATAGAGAATGTAATGTGAAGGGAGGGTCCAGAATGTTCTCTGATGACTGTGCCAGGCATGAGAGAGAGATTTATTTTTAGGAATGTTTGTGCAACATTTGTGGTACAAGTATTTTCATACTGATCGGTTGTTAAATAGAAGGCTGTTAAGTTTTATCTATAAATGAAAATTAACTTCTAAAATCAGTTAACTGATTCATTGTAATAAATAAAGCCCCATAAAAAGAATAATTATATACAGATTCTTTTTGTTTATTTTCCCCCAATGACCAGAATATTATTTCCGCCCCCACGTTTATATTGGAGGTCAAAGATTTCAACTGTGATACAGAACAATACTCTTGTTTTTTCCATGGCAGATGGCAGGCTTTGTGATTCTTTTACGTGTTTATAAGCACATATATATGGTAATGATGTTGTAATTCTGGTCATTATTGTCTTGTTGCTCTCATTCTGTGGCGGCTGACGAAGCGAGGTCACTCATAACCGTAAAAGAAGCAGCCATTGTCGAGTTCATTCCAGCGTTTTGTCTAACGTCCGGGTCATGTACTGTCGTTAGTCGCAGCTGGTCGCGTTCTAAACGAGAAGTTAAGTTGCAAATAGTCAGTTTTAAAGATCATCATTTCGTTGGAAGATGAGCATTTTGTCTGGGTTCCATTTTACGGGGCCTCCCTTATTCATGCCAAAATGAATAACAAATGAAAGTCATGTCGTGGTAATTTGGAACTAAAGAACTACTCTTGGGTATAAACTATTTTTGTAATATATGTGTGATTATTTAAACGTCAAATCCTTCTCCTCCTCCTCCACACACACACACACACACACACACACACACACACACACACATATATATATATATATATATATATATATATATTATATGATATATATATATATTATATATATATGTATAATATGTATATAAATATATATATATATATATATATATATATATATATATATATATATATATATATACATATATATATATATATATATATATATATATATATATATATATATATTTATATATATACATATATATATATATATGTATATATATATATATATATATATATATATATATATATATATATATATATATATATCAACCTTAATCCAAAACCATGGCACTGGAATATTCATACTTTCACTGTGTATTGTGGATAAAACTCATGTGATGAAATCTTTCGTCAAGTTAGCCTAACTAAACGCTTATACAAAATGCATATTCAAGGCATATTGATATCATTGATACACACTGCGTCATTCATTAATATATTTTGATCACTTATGCGCTCCCTGGTTCGACAATAATTCCATATAGTTCTCCATGTTCTCTAAATTAAATATTCTCTGCTTGGTAGATTCTATAACTCGCGTTTTATCTTATTCAAACATTATTTTTAGATATATTCCATTCTTTCACCATCCCTGTTAACACCTGGTTTGCTTTCACCCTAATGACCATACTGTTGCTTATATTCAATTTAAACTTTCTCCTCTTGAAAGTACGTTCAGACTCATCTAGTTTTTATAGTTTCTCATTACTATGATAAATCAATACTTCATTATTTGTAAACATCAACCATTCACCATACCATCCAGCGCTAATTTTCTTATTCCAGAGTAAATAATCTACGTATAATTTCCTTTTTCTGAGTTTTACATCACCCCATCCATAGTGATATTAAATCACAAAACATGCGCTGTCTTAAACCCAATTTTGAAACAAACCAAAACTTTACCATCTACTTATTCAAACATAAGCTTCACTTCTACGAAAAAAAATATTCATAGCTCTCAGCAACTTTTATTTTGTATCATACATTCTTATTCCATCCACATTCCCTCGCAATAAAATCAACTTTATTTTGGGGGTGGGGTACCCCTTGAAGATGTTCTCTGTTACATTCAGTTTCCTCAAATATATTTTACAGAAAAAATTTTGACCACTAAATTTCTTAAAATTAAGCAGTTCTTCCTTTTACCGTCTCTTTTATCCTTAATAAGAAATATCTCTTTGGACCTTCCATAATAGAGTAAGGAATAATATTATATATATATATATATATATATATATATATATATATATATATATATATATATATATATATATATTGGTGTTTTTGTGTGTAGGCTCCTTTGTTGGCATATACATTTTCGTGGTTTTGAGTTTTCTAAATTGTTGTGGATCGCTTGGATGAGGAAATATTTCATTTTGCCGAATAGCTACATTTAAGGCACTCAGAAGTCCCCTTATCTTTTCAATTGGTTTGCGTATATTGTCAATCCTCATTTGCCTTTAGGCTTCAAAGCTAGTTGATATTACAGGAGAAAAGAAAATATTTTCTTCTTGTGTGCTTAAATAGAAGTGCAATGCTGTGGCATTTAATAAAACAAGAGCACATAACTGGAATGCACTAAGAAACTATATTTGAAGGGGATAGGTTTATCCCATTGGAAAGTACAATAGTCGAGATGTGTCGCGATTAGGATGAACGGAATAAGAAATTTGAAATGACAAAATTAAAGGCATAAGTTGAGGAAGTAGAATATATGTGGAATGTGAAATCTCGCTCTCTAGAAGGAATGAGAATACTATAAAGAATGAGGCAAACTGTATCATATGATAATGGTTCTGTGCACAAGAAGTTTTAAGAAGGTGAATAATACTGTATGAGGATGAGGGAACTTTTTTTTTTCAACTTTAATATAACAGATAAAAGTTATGTATGACTGTGAGACTTTTTCGTATAATCCTCAAGTGCCACCAATCAACGGAAATAATTTTTGTTCAGTAAAAACAAAACTGACAGTAATTCTTTATAAATAATAGCATTATACTGTCATTCGAACTCCCGTCTTCCTCCTGTGAGGTTGTAATTGATATGCTATAAAAACTGCTAAAAGTAAATGGATATCTTAGTGTATTTTAATTATATATGTAACATTAGATATCTTGTAATGATATACAAATTGTAATGAATTACTTTTAATACCGTTTTATCCCATAATGCTGCAATAATACATATTCAAGAACAAGCATTTTTTTGACAGTAAACAATTAACTTGGCTTTTATATTTAATTTATTTTGTATTTATTCAATAATGCAGCACTAAAAACTTGGAAACTCATGTGGTAATTTGCTTTAAAGGTCGCGGCCCCTCCATTATGGTAAGGCGCATTGTTACTTAAGCAATTATTGATCTTCCTCCTAAGAGATTCTGCCCATTCTGCTGGAATAAGAGATATCTTACATATTGTTTTTACTTTGTTTATTGAATATGTAGTCCTTGCTAGGATTTTAATGTTAATATTGATGCATTTCTGCTTTTCTGTAAACGATAGATTTTTATATATTAAAATAGTGAATTTCAAGACACTATCACCGCTACTAGAATAATAATCTTAAGAGCCATTGCGAATGTTCTGGGGGACAGGATGCAAGGTAATTATGAAAGCACATTACCAGAAAACATATTGTTGGAAGAAGAAGCGAAGGATGGATGCTACTCAAGAAGACAATGGTATGTTTTCCTGTGCGATGGTTTTGAATGGCACAGTAATTACTAGGTCAGAAATATTCTGATGGTTTTATGCTATTTATTATTACCCGTGTTGTTAGATATAAACCTTTTCTGACCAATTTTCTATTCCTTCGTCTCAAAGGTTCATCTATTCTATTTTGTTTCAAAATTTATTCAGAACTGGAAATAGATGCTGATTATATATACAGTATATATATATATATATATATATATATATATATATATATATATATATATGTATGTATAAATATAAATATATATATAAATATAAATATATATATATATATATATATATATATATATATATATATACATACATATATTAGTATGTGTGTTTACAATATGTATATATACACATGTAATATATATTATATATATGTATATATAACTTGCATTATGTAGATATGAACATGTAGCTTCTAACAACCCAAGACAACATTTATTCTTGTAGGTAAAAAGTCCAAAGGAGAAAGCGAAAACCTATTCTATGTTGTTCCCTTTCATTTCTTTTTTTCTGCCAACAGCTGTTTCAGCCATTGGCGTAAAGATTTCTTCAGGGTTAAATTGAACTATTGAAATTCACTTTAATATAAAGGTCAGTTCAATAGAAATTTAAAGATGAAATATGAATATTTGTGAAAAAAGTTGGAATTGAAAATTTTACAAAAAAATTTTGGATCATAAAAAAGTAAGAGGATTTTCCATGGGATTCAGATGATCACAATGCCCCTTCCAGCCACTTCAGATGAAGATGTCAGTCCTCATCAGAAGGCTTTATATCCTCCTCCAAATATGAAGTATTGAAAACTGCAATGGTACCCGATTCTTTGTATTCCCTTCGAGCGTCTTTGTTTCTCCTTATTTATTGGATTTTCTCTGGTTTTGTTGTCTAATTTTCCTTTCCTACTAATTAAGCGGTTTCGGTCCTTCAACAACTTTGAAGTCGGATCCTCAGTGCCGCATTCAAAGCCCTGAGTAGAAATCACACGCTCACATATGCTGTATATATATGTATATATTTATATATATATATATATATATATATATAAATATATATATATATACTATATATATATATATATATATATATATATATATATATATATATATATATATATATATATATATATGTATGTATGTATGTATGTACGATTCTACGCATCAAGACACGATGTCAATCGGACAAAAGTATTAACTACACAATCGAGCTTTTCAGGTTTTTTTTGTGGATTCATACTTACCTAAATAGATGCATATATATAGTTATAAATTTTGTACATTTAGGAATGTTTTTCATATTCAAATAAGCCATATATTTTTGATACGTTAATGTCTGGATTCTTTTAACGACCTCGGGATCAAAGCCCCAGGCGAAATCATGCAAAGCTAATATATATATATATATATATATATATATATATATATATATATATATATATATATATATATGTAAATATAAATTTATAATTATATATTTATTTATTTATACATATGTATATATAAAGATATGTATTTTGTGACTGTATTGATACAGAATAAAATATTTAGATCCTGTAACCTGACTAAAAGCGTTACATATATTATTATTATTATTATTATTATTATTATTATTATTATTATTATTATTATTATTATTATTTTTATTATTATTGTTATTATTATTATTATTACTGTAGATAGAAATGGAGATTTCATGAATAATCGTCTCCCGTATTTTTCTTACACAGTTTTCGGAACGTTATTTGAAGGAGGATGATATTGGAATTGGGTGAGCATCGTAGA
>NC_090768.1:16852266-16857266 GCF_036898095.1 Palaemon carinicauda
GGCAACTGGATTCCTTTTCCCAGGGATGTGTTGAAGGATGCAATTGTATTCAGTCATGGCAGAAAGATGTCTGCATTGACAGGCGGATCAGGCGTCACTTTTGAGTGAAGGCATGCACCACATACATGTCGTCCATGCGTATGATGAAAGGCATAACTTCTAAGAAATGGCGAAAGTGACGGACAGCCAAATGCCAGCAATTCTCGGTCGAAGGTAGAGTAGCCGGATTCCACCTTGCACAGTTTAATACTGAAGAAGGCCAAGGTGGGGGAAGCTGTTGACTACCTGTTCGAGTACTGCACCAATAGTGGCGTCACTGGCATTAGTAGAGAGAAGGAGAGGGTCATGTGGCACGGGAAAAGTGAGTGCAGCAGCGATTTATAAGGGCATTCTTTACATGGCAGAAGGCCGCTTCTTGAAGGGGGCTACAGTTCAAGTCTTTTGGCTTGCCCCTTTAGGGAGTTGTAGAGGGGCGCAAGAGTGGCGGCAATGGCTGGTAGGAAACAATGATAATAATAGAGTATGTCCAAGAATTCTTGCAGAGCTTTGGCGGTTTAGAGCGCAGAGAAGTTCTGAACGGCCACAAAATTCCTGGGGAGGGGACTTTCAGGAGTGATGCGGTGCCATAAGAACAATACTTTATTAATGCCAAAGGTACACTTGTTGCACCGGACTACAAGGCCGTTTTTTGTAGGCGGTCGAGCACAATGTATAGGCGACTGAGGTGTTTGTCATTGGAGGAAGAGAAAACAAGTATGTTGTCCGCGTAGCATACACAGAAGGGGATGTCCCCTAAGATGCCATCAATGAGGCATTGAAAAGTATCCCCAGCATTACAAAGCCCAAAACAGAGTAATTGAAGGTGTATGTACCGAAGGAGGTGGTGATTGTAGTTTTGGGGATGTCTTCTGGGTTCATGAACACCTGATACTATCCCTTCAGGAGGTTGAGCGTTGAGAAAATCTTTGCTTTTTCCAAGTAGGAAGTCACGTAGGTGATTTTTGTGAGGTGGTAGTGATCCGGTTCTGTCTACATGTTCAGATGCCTGTAATCTGCACACGAATGCAGGGATCCATCTTTCTTCAGGACGATGTGCAATGGTGACGACCTTGGAATTGAAGCCTTCTGGCTATGGACCATTTCTTTCATTTCGACAAACTTTTGTTTAGCGGCTGCCAAACGATCCGGTGCCAGACACTTGAATCTGGGGAACACTGGAGGCCCCATTGTCTCGATATAGTGATAAATACCATGTTTGTCGGGAACCGTTGGGGTTTGGCAACGTTCTGGATGGAAGAGTTCTGGGTATGACGTGAGGATGTGGGTGTAGGCATTAGTGGGTGTGCTGGTCTGAAGAGCCAGGTTGTAGGGGACGGGTGTAAGAGGTGAGCCAACATCAACCAGCAGGTTGAAATGTGGGAGGAAATCCGCACCGAAGATTGACAATGTGACGTCATCAACGAGAAACTCCTAATGATGTTTCCAAACGATAATGTGAGGTTATTGTACCCCGATTTGGGATTGGAGACCCATTGGCGACTACCAGGCGGACATCGGTAGGCTTGGACACATTATGTTGTGTCCTGGATACTGGCCTTGGTAGAAGAGAACGGTAAGCACCAGTATAAGAAATTACCGATCGGTTTACGTTTTGTAAAAATTTTTTTACAAGTAATAATATCTCTCTCTCTCTCTCTCTCTCTCTCTCTCTCTCTCTCTCTCTCTCTCTCTCTCTCTCTCTCTCTCTCTCTCATGAGTTACAGCTAAGTAAAGAAAATGCGTGTAAATAAGGGAGTCTAATACTTGATTTTCGTCTGCTCATCCCATATGGAAGTGCTTTAAACCCATCTCACAATATTGGTTAAATGTCGTTGATGATGCTGGTCTGTTCTTTCGTTTGCTTGTAAAAGTACAGGGGTTCTTGGGTTTCCTTCTATAGAAATTATGTATCTTGGAAAGCACGCATGGGAAGAATTTTATCTTAAATTACGGGGTAAAGAAAGCAGCTTTCAAATATTTGAGTTAAAAGGTAATCACCTAATATAACATACTCGTGTACAAAATTATACATGATTTTCAATTGGAGTTTACCATGTAAAGAAGAGCGAAAAAAAAGTTTGATACCGTGTTTGCCACAAAATTTCGTTACTGTATGAGTGGTGGATAACATGAGACTACAAAAGATCATAGTATGGAAACGCTTCCAGTGCCATCTCAAATTCACTAAATTTCGGGATAAGAAGTGGTTTTTTTTTTTTTTTTTTTTTTTTTTTTTTTTACGATGACTGAGAACTTAAAATACTGCAACCCATTCAACATTTACTGTGCAATTCGTAGTCATGACTGAAAAATACAACATAACTGAGGAAAAATATGAATCAGTGCAACGAATATCTCTATGGACATTGAAGTACATTTAGATTGATTACAGCTTTCCCTTTCCAACTTTCACCAAACGAGGGGTATGGGGACCCCCTTATTTTTGACAAATCCTCGATCTCGTTGAGAGAAACGTTTCTATATTTTTTTAAGGGAAGGCTGGAGCAAGGTGCGGTTGGAGGTCAGCGAAAAGTGATGATGATAACGTCGGTCATTAGGGTTGAGGGCGTCTGTTTTGAGACAAAGTAATTTCGTTGATGCCTGGTACAAGGTTTATGGGACAGCAGGCCGTCCCAGCACAACGTTATGGGCCATGGCAGAAGAACGAGAAAGAGAACCTTGCAAGGAATTACGAGGGTGCTGGTGACAGGAAACAAGGTTATTATGGTGGCACATTACAGCAAGTATAAATGTTATTAAGCGCTGGTGGATGCGTTACGAGTTGGGGGTGGTGGTGGGGTTTTCCTGTGCACAGACCAAAACATAAAGAATTGGTTTTCAAGATTATTATCACATACGTAACATTTGGTAATCTTATTTGCATTAAAATGTATTTCCTTACTATTTTTAGTATTCACTACCACCTGAAATATGGCGTTTCCTTCCAGTTTGTATAAAAGAACGTCTGGTTTCAAATAGTTGAGACGTCCAAATTTCTACTTATACGACTGTTATAGATTATTACCTGGCAGGTGTTTTAAGGCTAATTAAATTTATCGTTGCCCTATGGAATGGCTAGGAGGAATTAATAAAGCCAAATGTACCATTTGTATGAGATATCCTTCTTCATTATATTTCTTTAAATCCCAAATATTTTGGAGATGTTTATTTAGAATTGCTATTATTCGATTGTGTGTTTATGCTTCTAAAGAAACTATTATAAGAAAGTGAAAAGGTTCATTGTAAGCTAAACTCAGCTATGTTTTATCTTTTTAATTTCATTTGTCAATCATTCCTCAGCTTTTGTCAGTTTAATTACCTCTGCGATTCTATGCTATATATATATATATATAGGCCTATATATATATATATATATATATATATATATATATATATATATATATATATATATATATATATATTCTGCTTTTAAACTTTTAATATTTTTTATTCACTCCAAGTAGACAGAATGGATGATGGCAAATTGTTCAGGCATTTATTAATTTTCATAGTTCATACACACAAAATGGCATAGCAAACTAAATACTTAAGCGATATTTTTAGTCTTGTATGGTACATTTACCATCTTTGATGATCAGCTCTAATAAAATTATTATTATTATTATTATTATTATTGTTGTTATTATTATTGTTTTGACAAACCAAGTTGCAAACTGTTGGAAAAGCAGAAATTATCCAAAGAAGGAAAGTAGCCCCGTGTTGTAAGTTATGCACTAGAAAAAAAAAAGATAAATAAAAAGTAGAAAAATATTAAGGTAAATAATAGTTAAATCAATTAAATTTATTAAATGTTGCTGCAAAAGAAAAGAAAAACAGAATTTGAAAAAAAATTGTTTGCATGAAAGCAAACTATGATGATATTTATTGATTAATTTAATTATCTAATTACAATTAGCACGGATAAACCCGTTAGGGTTGAAACGATAACATAATTACCTTATTAGACGGCAATGAGAGGGTTATATATGCTTCATATCATGGTCACTAGCGATATCATGAATGCTGAAGCTTAATGTGTTTAATATACTGTATTATAGAAGCATAATTTTATAGGTTTTATATATATATGATTATATACACTTTATATACCTCGTATGTTTTCTTTCATAAATTACATGCAAAGTTTGATGTAATGAAGATATTTTATTGTTTTGTAATACTGTGAAAATGTGTATACAATATCCTAGTAGTTCAGAGCGAACAGATCAACCTAGCTTATATCTGTAAAAACTATTTGTTTAACTCAAATTGAAGTGTATCTCTCAATTAATATCTTGCCTATTAAGCAACTCGCCTCCTTCATCATTTGAAAAGAAAATTATGTTCCTGGGAAATTCTACCCTGTTCAAACATTAAGTATAGCGTCTGCTACATACAGGTTTCTCATTGCTGTTTTTTCCCCTGGTGGTAATAAAGAAAAATGATTTAGAATATTTATCTCGAGTGTTTTATTATATGGCAAGTTTGGTATCTGTATTTAGGAAACAAAAATCATCGTGTTACTTTAGTCTCTTGGAACTGACTATTCTTCAAAAGAAAGTAGGCAAACCAATCGACTAAAGCAGTGATTTTTATTCAAGGACTGGTTAAACCATGTTTTATATTAGCAATATATTACAGCCTACTTGCATCATGGTCCTAGTCAAATTTGTACACTGCAATGATTGTTTTGATAGTTCTTGCAAAAACAGTAATCGGTAATGATGATGATAGTGGCGTTGCACTTTATCACTTTTGTGAGGTCGATAAAGAGTAATGATCTTGGAATGAAATTGTTAGTAATGAACACTATAATTCTGGGAATTTTTTGTATCCTCAAAATCCTCATATGTATATTTCATATTGTGGACGGGTATCTTTCAGTTTATCTCTCTTTGTTTGAGGACAAGCTATTTATGTCTTTTTGTCTCACCTCGTCAGTGTTTTTGTTGTGTTTGGAG
>NC_090768.1:16859766-16894916 GCF_036898095.1 Palaemon carinicauda
GCAAGTTTCATTACTCTACGCTTAAAATTGTGGTCAGGAACGCACAAATTAGAAACAAAAACATGGGCGAAAACATAACCTTCTTCCAACTTCGTTGGCGGACCTAATAATGAAAGGTAATTTCCACAGCCAGTAGAAAATACCTACGATATTATTCTCATATAAAAAGCCTATAGACTTTGATCTTGCGTGGAAAAGCTTTTTGCAATCTAGAGTTATATTTTCTCGGACAAACAATGTAAATCCTTTAGGTTATGTCATTTTTTGTGATAGATTTTCATTGAAAAAGTAGAAGGACAAGTAACAGTTTGAATATGATAGTTTTTAAAGTGTATCATGGAATGTTCTTCTGATAAGATTTTGTGGGGATGAGTTTTCATTACATGAAATTGGTGTATTTGTTTTTGTAAGTGATCAAGAATTGGTGAAGAACTTCACCAGTTAAGCAGTTTACAATTGAACGAGTTTTGTTGATTATTATTGTTTTCATCAGGTTTTGTACCAGTTGTGTACTAATGAAATATCACCCCAACGCCTTTCTCTTTCTTAGACAGGGTATCCAAGCCAATATGAAGTATTTACTCAAAGTTTTTATCCACTTGGGCCTTATATGACCTTGAGCTGTCATGTAATAGATTGTCTTACAATCCTTTCAGACTACAGTTGTAGCCATATCTTTGCTAGCACCAGCTATCAGTGAGTAAGATGTTATGTACTAAAATATTTGTGATCTTATTTAATTCCATTACACATCCGATCTTTCCATTTAGTTGAAGAGCAGCATTTCTTGTCTGATTGTATGAACGTTTTACTGTCGACCATTCAGTACCGAATTTGTATTTGGCAACAAAATTTGCCCATAATTTGAGTCTCTGTTCGTTGCTTTGGGCATTTCTATAGCTTTCCTGATTTTGCATCACTCCTATACATCTTGTAAGATGTGTATATATATATATATATATATATATATATATATATATATATATATATATATATATATATGTGTGTGTGTGTGTGTGTGTGTGTGTGTATTATACACTCGAGTAGCTTATGGTGGTTTTGTATGCAGTTGTAAGTCCAAAGCTAATCTCTTCAGGAATCCACTATTTGATGGTCCTGGAACAATATTTGGTTAGAAACACATTTGTCACTGACGGCGAAATTAGCTGACATGACCACGCCCTTTTTACTCAATATAGGCTACTGCGATCCGTCGTTACTGATCACAACTGTTGGACATTCAACGGTTCCTGACTGCTCAAATGTGAAGATTGGCCATATTTTGGGGTCGTCGGTAGTACGCATTATAATTTTTATCATAAAATATCTATAGAATATACTTAAATAAATAAATTTTATAATGTCGGCAAAAAAAAAAAAATATCAGTATAGGCTATTTTTTTTTTTTTTCCATTCACAAGGTGATTTTTTCCAAGGTATTGTATCCAGATGTTAAACTATGATGTCAATACATATCAGGCCTTAAGTTCATTAAATATATTTTTGGATATTTATATGCAGGACCTATATATACGGCACTGGCACTATGCATGGGTTCTTGTTACGACCTTTAGATATGACTTTGGTATGGGGTTGGGGTTTGCTGAATATATATATATATATATATATATATATATATATATATATATATATATATATATATATATATATTATATTTTTTAATCATATGCCTTTTGGTTTAACTACAGCTACAAAATCTCTTTTACTTTATGTTCCATTCTCTGTAACTGCAAGTTTTTTTTTTTTTTTTTACTCAATTCATGATATTTTACATCTTTCGGCCTAGATTCCTGGCAAGTATATTTCTATGAATTGTCATAGACAGTATACCATTTCACAAAATATATTACTTCTATCAAAAACTGTAGATAGTAACTTTGAGATTGATATTTTAGTACAATAAAAGGATATCTTTTATTGAATCCCCCCTGAAGTTATCTTAAAAATGCTCTCTATTTTTATTTGATTTTCAATTTCTTTTCTGATTTGAAAATGATTAACCATAATCCTCTGTATATATTAGTTACCTTCGAAGGGCTACTAAGGTAATATTATAAATTGTAATCAAGGTTTTAAAAAGGTTTCTCCTCCACTTACACTTCCTGATGTCGAGACTCCCACATCCCGTCCTGGAAATGCATTCCTTTTCCAAGAAAATGGCCCCAGCCAAGGCAGTTCAATTCTCATTACGGTAGTAAAGCGCCCGCTGTATTGATTGGGGCCAAGTAGGCAGTTCCCAGATCTTCGGAGCCCAGGTTAAGCAAATAGTCTAACAAGTTATAGGGTCATTAGGACGCGGTTTTATGTGATTGGAGAAACAGCATCTCTGGGTCTGATTATGCTCTCCCTCGAAGAGGCGGAGGTAAATGAAATGGTTCAGTTGCTGTTATTGTGGTAAATGATGTCCCTGGGTATTTGCAATATCGTAAACCCTCCTTTGAAAGGTTTAGTTCGAGATTAAAGGCAAAAGTTTTCATGCAGTATCAATGGTATACATGGATTCTAAAGTCATGCGAAATGAACAGCAAGTATCGGTTACGATATTCACGTATTCATCCGATTTTAAGAATTGAATGTACAATAAAAGAAATTAAAATGTTTCACACATTCTTAGCTGTCATTTTCATTTTGAGGTATAAGTATTGTGTATTACGCTTCCTATATACTCTATGTTTCTGTTTAAGCTGCCTATATAACAAGTATATATAACAGAAAGATCCACATTTTTGCAATAGCGTACGCAGACAGGTTTGCGGGCGGGGAGGAAGCTTCGATCATTTTACTGTGTCATATATAGATTAAGGTTTGTGGTAGCCTGCTGGTAATGTCCTTGCCTGTTAAGTGCCAGACTGGGGTTCAAACTCGTTATTTCCTTTGGTCGCTGCAATTTCTCTATTATTGTGAGCTAAGGAGTGGGGTTTGGGAGAGCCTGTAGGTCTACCTGTTGACTCATCAGCAGCCATTGCCAGGTCCTCCCTGGTCCTAGCTTGGGTGGTTAGTCTCTAGGTCACTGTCCTGCTTGCTAGGGCCATCTCACTGTCCCGTGGCTCTGCTATTCATGAGTGACCTTTAAATGGGCCATAAATGTGTTTAGCTGATTTCTAGGGAAACGGATGAATTTATTTGAATTAAGAAAAAAGGACTGTACGGGGCTAAAATTTGAATTCCATAAGTTTTATTAATTGTTACTTGTTAAATGTTCCATGGATATGGTGAACATGCTATAGAAGGTTCGCAAGTAAATATACTGTAGATATTAACATTATGGAAAATATCGCATTCCATGTGAACGTGTTATATGGGTACTTAAAAGACTCAATTCATGCTATGAATAATAATTTTAGGTGTTTTTAGGACTAAATTATTGTAATAGTCTAGTCATTTTTCTGCTTACGATCATCCAGTGTTAATGTTCAATTTAGTTCTAGCTATTATGTGTTTGAAAGGTATTGTTTAGCATTCCCAAGTGAGTTTTGCATCTAAAGAAATTGCACTGGCTTTGGCAATGGCTTTAGCTTTTTTTTTTTTTTTCCTTTTTTTTTTTTTTACGGGAGGCTAAGGTTTAACAAATATCTTATGAAATATCAGCAATTCTTTGAAATGATTAAATCAACTATTTTTGATATTGCAGCTTGATTCTGGTACATTGATGTCATCTATAATTTTAATTTGAAAATTATTTAAAAAGAATTGATGTGGATTAGAATAAAGATTGCTCTATAATAAATAAATTGTAGGAATTCATTAAGTTTAAATCGGAAATGCTAAATACTGTTTTGCGTTTTCGTTACTAATATTTCATAAGATTTGACTATTCTCTTTTCTCTTTTTTTCAGGCTTGCCGTGTCTCTAAGGGTAAGTGTATTGGTTTTACTTTTATCTTGATTCATGACATATCAGTAGAAGACTGTTCATTTATTTGGGTCTATCATTATGAGGAAAGAAGGGTTATTGATGGTAGCCAGTAACCACTATCAGATGGTAAGGTTTGCTAAGATGTTGATTAATATACGATTTTACGTTTGCCTATCCTCATCTGTCGATTGGAAATTTTTATCTTTAATTTCAAAGTAATTGAGATAATAGCTATTTAATATATGTCTGCCAGATTCATGGTGCGTCTTTTAATTTGCCGATACTGACCATCTTTGTACCTCCTGTTCTTAATTTAAAATACGCCTTTTTGTCCTATTTCACTCACTCTCTCGCCTTTTTCCACATCGCATCTATTTTACTCCAAATTATAAATATACATACCAACGAACTGAATATTAAGATAAAGAAAATATATTCAAATGGTGAGAACTATTTAATGGATCTCAGAGGAGAAAATCTCTTGATATAAGAAAAACCTGCGTCTTTTACTTCTTTCCGGTCGATGAAAGTTTAAAGTTTTACACAAGAAAAAAAAAATATTTGCTTTATTTTAGGGATTTTATTTGATTGATTTTCAAACCACTTGTGAATATGGGATCCGGAAACTAGAATTTTTATTAATACTTAATGAAACAATTTTTTTTTTTTTTGCAGGAATAATTTTTGTGAATTACCAGGTGACATGATATGAATAATTTTTTATAGGAACTACATGTACACAAATGCTCCGCTTTTGTTTTTGGAAGGGTTGCTATCCGCATGCTCTTGCTTAACAGATTGCAACCTACATCAGTCCCCAAGAATTAATGAGTACTTAATTCACTAGTATGCCCACAGAGGAAAAACGAGTTTTATGAGAACGAATTTGAAACTTTTTGCCTCTCCTAGGAATTGAACCCGGACTCGTACTTGAGATAGTCAAGTTTTATTAGCACGTCACGTTTGATAACATACATATATATATATATATATATATATATATATATATGTATGTATGTATATATATATATATATATATGTATGTATATATATATATATATATATATATATATATATATATATATGTATATATTATTGTAAGCGAACCATAAAAAATTACGGCTAAATATTTAGATATATATGCACACGCACCACCTTCTCCCCAGGGAATGACCACTCCTCTCCCTCCACCCGAAAGACGGGAAGAGGTGGGCGTGACCAGAAAGAAATATACAGTATATATATATATATATATATATATATATATATATATATATATATATATATATATATATATATATATATATACAGTATATATATATATATATATATATATATATATGTGTGTGTGTGTGTGTGTGTGCGTGTGTGCGTGTGTTTGTTTTTATTAAGGCTCTCAATATATTTTTGGTCAAAATTTAGCCGTACATGAGTTCCACTTCACTTGTTAGCCTTTAAACCTTCTTCGATTATTAAAGACCTGGAAAAAGTGATAAGTATTCTCATTACTGTATCCATGGAAAATATGCCGAAAAACAAGAAATAGGTGGAGCCACCTTTCTTAAGGTCTTAAAAAATTAATAGTCTAATTTTTATCTATGAAAGTCTCCCGCTACTATGTGTCAAACAATGTATGAAGCAGTAAATTTTCTATGAGATTAAAATATGAGAGAAGGCTGCACGTAAATTTCAGCAGATGCCTATAATGTGTGAGGTGGAATATCATATATTTTCGTTTGTTCCCAAGGCATTATACATCGCAATACATCTTCCACGCACTACCTCCACCCCAACACTCTCCATCCCCTTGCCTTTCATTGTAGAAGCAACTCGCAAAGGCGTATGACTGGCGTTCATTTTTCCTTTTCCTTCTTCGGTCTCTCGGGTTTCCAAGGTTTATGGGGGCTTTTGGAAGATACTCCTCAATTGTGAGAATTTCCGGAATATTACTTGAGCTAAAAATATTATGGAATCACTCAAGGTGCCAGGCCTCGAATACTGGCCAGTGTGATATTCAAGATTTTATCTTTTTTTTTTTGCTGTTCTGTATCATTTGGGAAGGGTATTCAATTAAGTTGGTACGATATATTTTCTTTTACATGGGTGACATGATTTTTCCTCTTCTTTCTTTGCGTTGCCACCATTTTTTCTTTCCAATTTTTTCACCCTGGTTTTGCTCTTGGGCTTAATGAATGGCATCGTCCTCTGGAAGGCATTTGACTTTTTTTGAGGATTAACTGGAAGCAGAATCCTCGCCTCGTCTGGAAAAGATCTTTCGTATTTTTCTCCAGTGTGCCATTGAATTTTCATCCCCAGAGGAAATGCGGGCCAGCGTTTCTTCAATGAATACACCAGACAAATTGAATTAATTTTCAGGATTGGTTCGTTTTGTCAAATTTACGGTGTCGTAGCTTGTGTCTTTTTTCCATCTACTCTACGTTTTACTACATGAATTTAGACTTCCAATTACGAACATATCGATAATGAATCTTTTCTCAAGGCATCTCAACTGACGGAGTAATAATATTAGGATAAATTTCGTCAGGAAATGTTAAAAGACTCATGATAAATCTGTGTGACCTATCATTAGCTTCAGCTATCGCGGCCATATCCCGGTAATCAAAGAACAAGAAGACTTTAGGATACCTTATTAGATAATCCGGTCATGAATCTCCTAGCTGAGGAATAATAGTAAGTAAATAAGGCAAAAGAGTTTGTGCAAAAAGCAAGCAGTTTGGGTACAAAATATGTTTCTCATGAATCTGGAGTGTTTTCTTGGCGATTCATAGTTTGCAAACACCTATGCGACTAGTAATAGGATTGAAATTTTATCACCATGGAGGTTCACGAACCAAAACACCTCCCTTCTCTAACATAGCAAGGATTGCATGAAATTCTAATAGCCACTATCGCCTCGATGCAATGGTTCAAGTTGTGCACTTGTCTTGAAGTGAGATTATGTTTATGCTGAAATTAACAGAAACAGATTACGTAGTATGCATTCCCACTTTGTATTGAATTTATTTAGTGAATTATAATGCGCTGCTATCACATACATGTTTATACCTTAAAAGCTTTAGCGCCTAATATGCAATAGGTATAAGACTATTTGTATAATATTTTACCACTTAATTAATAAATTTAGATGCCTATTTTTTCATCATGCTTATATAGATGTTAATAAGAAGTTTATCCACCTTTCGTAAGAGGTTGTAATAATGAAAATCTCAGTATTATGTATAATATATATAATGAGGATAATTATTTACCATTGAATATTTGAGGATTTCAAACCAGGTAAGCGATCTAAAAAGGGATGGTTCCGAAAAAAAAGTCCTTAAGTTGGAAACGAAGCATCTTCTAATGCAGGAGAGAGAGAGAGAGAGAGAGAGAGAGAGAGAGAGAAGGTAGTGCAATTTTTACCTGAATGGTCCCTGGAGTCAGAACATAAAACTGCATAACTGTTATTGGATAAAGTCACCCACTGTAATGGAGGCCTTAACAGCAGCTATCACACCCCGTCCCACCCTCCCGGTTCAAACTGCTAGTAAGACACCCCTCCCCCTCCCCCACCCCTCGAGACTTACACCTTCTTCTCTTCCGCATTTTACATTATGGTGATTTGGATTCACTTTGGGTAATACCTTTTTGTTATGTTTTGGATTTCATTGTATTATTAAATTTTGGTCGAGATTGTATACAGTATACTGTACTGTATATGCTTGGTTCATAAGAAAAATTTAATGTCGATCGTAATCTAACGAAAGATTATAGTATTAGTAAATGGTAATTTTTGATAAAGTTGAATAACGTTTGGAACTATGATATGTAGCTAGAAAGTCTCCTTTTTTAAAATCTTTATAAAGACAGATCTTTATCTGAAAGATACATTGCCATATTAAAAAAAAGAGAGAGATCAATGACTTTCAAACATTCAAATAGCAATGGGGGTAGATAGCAACTTCAAATCAACATTACCTAATGAAAACCACCCCTACTACAGGGAATAGCGCGTGATGTCCATCTATGTATATACTGTATATATATATATATATATATATATATATATATATATATATATATATATATATATAATATATGTATATATGTATGTATATATATGTATATATATATATATATATATATATGTATATATATATATATATATATATATATGTGTGTGTGTGTGTGTGTGTGTGTATGTATATGTATTCATATATGTATGTTTGTGTTAGTGTTAGAGAGATATATAGAGAGGAACAATGCACTGATGCTGCAGGTGTGGCTGACTTATGTGGGTGTGATTAATTGCAGTCCGAATGGGGCAGAAAAAAAGAGGAATGAATAGAACAAGTAAAATAAAATGACATCTTGTTTTTTGCGTGTGAGAAAAGGGAAAATGAATATTGCGCACTGGTGGCCGTTTACTTCTGTATTCGCGATCTAGCCATTAATATGGCAAACACGTGGGATTAAAAGAACAGTAATAACGGCACGTGAGTTCTTCTTTTAGGTAGGAATACAAAAATCAATAAAAACTTATATAAAGTTGTCAAGCCTGCAACCACAGTACCACATAACTGAAAGTGATCTGTAATGTCTGTTAAATTTTATAGAGGGTATGTGGATGTGGGCAGACCTTTTCCTCCCGGTACGACACAACACAAGTTTATAATGTGGTATACGCTCATGCATTCACCCTATGCACCCATATTTAGGCTATGTTCCATAAAACGGGTAATTACGTTGCTCATGCGTGATGATCCTTCATTGGTAGGTTTGGCTATGCTATACAGTTGTGTTTAGAAGTAATAACGGAACGGAATATTATAAGTTGTAGTCAGGTTCACTATGTTAATTTTTGAAAAGCTTATAACGCCGTGAATCCAAAAATGAATGTTTTCATTTTCCCAGATGCCTGCATGACAGCTATTTTGAATTTATAAAATGGACATGAGAAGTTGATTCAAAATTCCTTCCTTTTGTTTTGGAGCCCACGTAATGCAGCTATGTTATGTTCAAATGTTTATTATTAAGGTATCATTGATCTAGAAAATTTCTAACATCGTTGTGGCAAGTATGTCTTTAATTTTTTTTTTAGCCTAACTCTTCAGAATGTTAATTAAAGATTATATAATCATATAGATTTATAAACTTTCAATTTTTAGTTTAACAAAACTTGCATTCAAGGCCTTTAGGCCATGATTTGGTTCAATTAGGGTTTATGAATAGATAACAAAGTATCATCCTGAGCATGGCTTTCCTTGTTGTCAGTGTTAGTGTCTTCATCATTTGTACATTCAGAGTCGCAAAGACAGAGTTCCTTCTGTATGAACACCGTTGTGTTGATCATTTACTTTTGCACTGACGTCTCACTAGCTGTAAGATGGCCTGTGGGGCAGGAAGAACTTCTGTTTGGATTGGCAGGAACTGACCATTTGTGTCCATATAGCAACCAAATTTCAGTGGATCAAACAGTGTTTGCTGCATGATGAAAGCTTAAAGCCACAGCTGGCTGTGTAATCCAAACTCGGGTGATATGTTGCTCAAGTCTACTAATAGTAGGTAGTACCCTGTTGTTTTCAGCAAGTTGTATGCAGTAATGGTGCCATCTGACATCATGTATACTTGAAATGTTAACACAATTTGGACAGTACATAGAACAAACAAACTAGGCCAATACATCTTTGACCTCTTGCATAAGATCTCCCTCTGTCGGTACCTTTAGGAATGCTCTAGGTGAGTCCATGGCGGCTTTCATGTACTTTTCAAACCATTTTGATTTTCCTATACTTGAGAATTTTTCAACGTTGTGTGAATGCATGGAACACAAGTAACGCATGTGCCCTTTTTTTACCCAAAGCTCTGCAGATTGGTTCTGCATCCATGGCTCCTGATACCATTGAAAGAGACGTCTCTTTGCAGTTGTGCCACAGCCAAAACTAATATATCGGTATCAAGTGTGAAAAAAACAAGCTTTGTGCTTGGACTCTGACGTGAGGCCTCCACTACCAGGCAAATCATCAGCGTGTCAGATTCTTAGTGATTGTTGTCTTCAAAGTATAGGTTTCTGTTGCTCCTGGTCTTACCTAACTGATAACTAACTGAGAAGAATCTTTTTTGTAAAAGAGGATTTTTTAGTGAAGTAGACAGTAAGTCTGATTTAGTATTTTCGAGTGACCGGAAATATTTCAGCGTAATGTGCTTGATCTTTGTATCATCTACTATCCTGTATTGTCTAGAAGCCTTTCTGTGATGGTGTATATCTCTAGATTTCCCTTTGAGTGACCTAGGTTTGTAGGTATTGAATGGCAAGAATAACTTGACTAAATTCTTTTGTCAGTATTGTTACATTGTCACTAAATGCCAGGGCAAGATCTTTACTATGCGTAGTGTTCCGTTTTATTCATCAGCTTCTGGACAATAACCACTCCGTCAACACCAGTTATCTTCTGTTCTATTGATGATGCAGAAACAGAGGCAGGGCCATCCTCCGGCGCACTTGTTGCTGGATTTTCTCTTTGGTCATTGGTTTTATCTGTGTTTGTCAACTTCTCAATCCATCAGGTGAGAGTGAATTCATGGTTGCCTATATTCTTTTGATCTGACAGATTCGGTCAAAACCATCAGTTGACCATACAGATTTTTAGTCTCTTTCATGTCCACTGTTCGGTCATGAAACTCTAAAGTCTGCTTCTTGTTTCCAGACATATATATCTTGTTCTGCATTTTGACTGGTGATCTGTTCATTAACATAATCTTCGTAAAGCTTCTGTCCAATGTTATCTACGTTTAAGGTTTGCGGAACATATTGTTGTGTTACGTGCCTGCATGATGGAATTGTACAGTTCATCCCCTTTGGTGGAAAATGGATTACCATGGCTCAGTATGGCAGCCTTGATTTTGTCTACAGCTTCATGTTGTTACCTGATAACTGCGGGCTGAACATCATGATATCCTGCTGGTGTGTTTTCTTGAAGCTGGAATTATCCTTTGAACTCAGTTGAGAGGCATGACATCTCTGGAGAAGCCAAGAAGAACCGTTTCCTAGCACTCGCATTATTTGAAATGCCAACAGAGCCAGAGTGGACCTTCATCATCATGTTGAGTTCCTAACAAGAGTGGTCTACACCTAATGACACAAATGGAATATTTCTCTTGGTGACAGATATACTCCCATCTTCAAGTTCTCTCCATTTTGCTGGATGTTTTGTTTTCACTTGATGCATGTCAGCGATGTACTTGCTAGAGTCGTTTGTATTTTATCTGATGTAATAAAAAAAGGTATAGTGAGTGCCAGCTTCAACAAAGAACATAATGGTATCAACCTGGTGGAGGTAATTTGAACATAGCATTCAATGACTTTTTGTCTTTCCACTTTTTCAGCATGCTACCGAGCAGGCTGTCTTTAGATGTGGCATCTCTGTGAAGAACTGTTCAAGAGCAATCGCGTACAAAGCTATGTATGTATAGATATGTGGACGAAATGTCATCTTATAGTGACTGCATTGAAGGATTTGTCTCTTAGTAGCTGGCCTACATATACCTACTTCCATACAAGCATCTTCAATTCCAGAATTTTCAATAGACGTTCCTAAAGCTCGCAAAGCACCCATGATTGTAGCAATTCATAAATGTAAAGCTCAATGTTATCAAAGTTGGCTGAAAATCAATGATTTGTCTGGAAGAGGCATTCTATCATTGGATTCTCCGTGCCTAAAACATAAGAAATACATTTTGAAATTTTCATCTGTATGTCAATGAGAAGCCAAGATATGTACGAAAAGCATATTCTACGGCCGCCAATTTTTTAAATAAAAAAAAAGGGGGGGCCATTCGGGTGCCTGCGCAAATGGGAACATTTACTGGTAGATTTCTGGTGCAAGCTTTTCTAAAATGTATAGGTTTGCTAATCTCCATGAATTCTGAATAAAAGTACACGACGAACCTGACTATGGGTGATGCAAGTGGTCACAGACATAATGGAAAAAGAAGAACAAGAAATTCAGTAACTCCACATAGGCTAATGGAAATAGTGAGATATATATATATATATATATATATATATATATATATATATATATATATATATATATATATATATATGTAACCTCACTGTTTATATAAAATGTATGCATGTCTGTATTGCTCAATTCGATAACGCATCCCCGATGCATCATACCGTTTTAAATAAACCCAAATAACAAAAGCCCGTGGCTTACCACGGCCTACTCCCCTCCCCTCTTCCCTTTCGCAGTGAACAAACATGAATCCTCTAATTAAGCGCTCAATCTTTCTTCTTGTGTTGTCGAATTCAAAACAAGCTTTCGGCTCAGAAATAGTTCACAGGGAAGGTTGTGATGCGTCTGTTATTAATATTTCTGTATACTGTTGAGTATCAACGTCAATCTCTGTTTCTTTGTATGTATGTTTTTCTCCTTAATAAATGCCAATTTGGGAATTCTCCTTTTATTGATGATATTGCTAAATTCTATTTTTCGTTGCGGCTATTTGTCTCTCTCTGTCTTTCCTCAACGTATACTGATCGGCTGAAACTGCTAATGATCAATTAGACGCTAACAACCAAGGATTTAGGAGGAGCACCTGGTAACTATTCGTCTATACAATATATGTTCGTTATGCTGGACCTACAGCTTTTGTTGTTGCTGTTGCGTCATTGATGCTATTGGCATTTCTGATTATTCATAAATGGCTTTATGCAACATGGGATAACAATGATTGGGAAATAAGGACCGATGACGCAGACAAATAAACTTCTTTGTAAATAACTTTTACTTCATCGTTCTTTTCTTTTTACATTATGTTATCCTTTGTTACTAAGATATAAAAGCTATGTTAATTCATTATCATATTGTTTAGAAAAAGAAAAATGATTAGTTTTGATATTTAAAAGAAAAAATTGAGGGGGAAATGCCTCCTTCTTAACAGATTTGTATTACGGGTTAATCTCTCTCTCTCTCTCTCTCTCTCTCTCTCTCTCTCTCTCTCTCTCTCTCTCTCTCTCTCTCTCTCTCTCTAGCAGCATTTTATTCAAGTTTTTGTTTCCAAGTATTATGCATTGTAATTAAAGATTTATGACAAAAAACATTTTTGAAATTAGGACCCTTTAATAAATTATAAGAACTTTACGAAAATTGATAGATCACAGTCATTACGGCGTCAATGACCTTAGATGTCAGGATGCTTGAAAACCTTAAATCAATCAATCAATCACAGTCATTACTTTTGCAGGGATAATGTTGGTGCATATTTAAAGGATCTCTTTTATGCTTTCAAGCAAGGTTAATGTCATCAAGATTCGTTCTTTAGGGAAGTGTTCTTTCTTCTGAAATGGCCATTTTATACATCTAGAAGTCGGTAATGTTAAAGATCCTTTGTATTCAAAGAATAATTAATCATCACTCCCATACTTTGTTAACCTTTCCTTCTGTTCGACATGTCTTTATTCAACCTGGTCAGCCACTGAATCCCAGATGGTGAAGTCTTTATTCAACCTGGTCAGCCACTGAATCCCAGATGGTGAAAGTTGGAGTTACCAACACTTTATTTAAGGGATCTGTTTTTATGGAAAAAATGAGCCGTATTGCTGCTTAACATTAGGTTTTTTATTTTTACGTAATATTGTTCTATTTTACTTATAATGGAGTTTGACGACTCCATGATTTAAAATGACTTGGATATTTGTCTACTCTTTTGCAATAACATGAACTTCTTTTAGATCAATAACATTGCAGGTGCATTGATAGATTTGGAGAGTATTGAAATCATGTAACTACAATAAAAATTAATTCTTTGTTAAACTACTGTATAGACATCATAACCCATATCTTTAGGACAATGATTTAATGGAATCAGAAGAAATCACAATGCACAGAATATTCATTAATTGAAGTACATCCGAAAACATGAAAAGATTGAACATCGTCGACCATGACCCATTTTATATTTAATTACCTGGTTTTCTGTTTTGGGGGGTTTTACATTTAAATCATCCGGCATTTGTTTTAGCGAAGCGGGTAATGGAAAATAAATATCGTAAAATTCCCGGATCAGAACGCAATACGTCGTTATATATGGCATTGGTAGTGAAAAGTTTTTATTTGTATTGATCACATAATAATTTTTGTTCACCGTTCACTTACCTAACCATTGTATTTTAATAAATCATCACAGAATAGTGGTTTGTTATTCTGAGAACTCGAACATTTCTTTGCACCAGTAGGTTTTGACCTTATAAATTTCGTTTAAAGATTCATCATGGCTGCCTATAGGTCTGACATGTCAAAAGTAAATTGTTGTTTTCGTTTCTCAAATAATCCTGGCTAACATGGAACCTTGTACCCGACGCACAAATATCCTATATAAATGAAGGGAAGGCGGCTTATAAACATTTATGCATTTCTCTTATTCGGGGAAGGGTTTTTCCGTCGTGGTAAATGTTATCATGTCCTATTTGTTGATGGCGTATTCCGGTATAGAATATTTTATTGATGTTTACCGACTTACTTGTCTCCGTAAGAGATTAAAATTTTCAGATTCATATATTACTAATGGAAAGGAAAGACCAGAAAATCTACTGGAGCGTATATATATATATATATATATATATATATATATATATATATATATGTATATATATGTATATAAATAAATACCTCTCTACAAACACTCATACATATATATACATCCCGAGATGTAGGTGCAATGTTGCAAATGAGTAAAGGTCTCACTCCGGAAAACGTGTTATTCTGGGTTTGCGGGGCAGAAAATGAGGCAAGGAGAACGACGGAGAGAAGACATATGTCTCTCTGGAGGGGGAGCTTGAAAGCTAAAGGAGGAGAAGGTTTAGAAAGCTTCTCTTCCCATGAACAGTGTCATTCATGAGTGTTGTTGTTCTGGCAAACGTTGGTGATGATCGGGCCTTGGTTCCTGGGGTCGCTGTACTGTGGCAGCGAGGTCACGCGTAGCTGTATGTGGGCAAGTTGCTGATGTGGACTGTCGGTCGTTTGTCGATAAGTTGGCGAACGACGAACAGCACGAGGCTGGTATCGTTTGCCTTCTGTTCTTGTTGAGTGGCGAGTCATTGGTGAAGGACGAGGTGACTGTCGAGCAGATAAAGACTACTAACAAGTGGGCGAGTGGAAGGCTGCTGGCGATTGGAGATATGGTGATCGGTGGGTCAGAGGTCAGCAGGTTGGAGATGAGCGAGTAAGTGTTTGGCATGCTGACGATCGGAGGGCAGCGTGTCATTGGTGAGCGACGAGAAGGTGCCCATCAAGTAGATAAAGACTGCTAACGAGCTGGCGAGTGGAGGGCTCCTGGTGATCGGCGAGTTGGCAATCGGCAAATCGGAGGTCGGAAGGTCGGGGATCGGCGAGTAGGTGATCGGCGTGCTGATGATCGGTGACCCGGGGAAGGGCTGTGACCTTTGAGAGTGGTAAACCACTGGAAAGGATCGGGAACTAACCACCAACGACGAACGCAGCAGCCTATAGACAAGTCAGTGATGGAAGATCAACAGGATGGCTGGTATCAGCTGGTGAACCACAAAGTGGAGTTCGTCAGCGGCCAGATGCCAAGGAGACATGGTCTTTTGAGCGCCGTGAGGCTGGTGAATGACGAGACAGCAGAGAGTCTGTAGGTACGGGCGAAAATTGGAAACCAGGAGGGGCATCAAGTGCCAAGGGTAACCCTCGTGTATTACCCCAGTCATTGATGGAGAGTGCTAGATTAGGATCCCAGAAGGAGAACTGTGTTAAACTCCTTCAACTCTACGTGGGAGGCTACCGAAGAAGAGTAAGCCCAAGAGAGAGGTAAGAGAACAATCTGTCGTCCAGATGAGAGCACACTTTGAAGAGAGACTCTCGGGAGCAGCTCCTTCAACTCTATGAGGGAGTAGTGAAGAGAGAAGACGATCATGGGCTGTCTTAGTGATGAGCCGAAGGTGAAGGGGCACCTATAAGGCGAAGGGGTGGAGGATTACAGTGGGGTCTATGACCACGGTGATGAACTCCCAAAAGGGCAGGATGATCTGCAAGCTGATCACCAGCAGCAGGCATCTGAAAAGGAGTATCTATGAATGGCCTATCTCGCGAACAAGAGAGGTGATCACTTGCAGGAGAGATGACTTGCTTCGGACTTTTCTCCTCCCCTGACGGAAGAGTCGACTCTGCAAGTGGGGAGCGTAATCTTTGGCGAAGAAACTGCTACAGCATTCGGTAATTGGTATGATGAGGTGAGAAGACAACCCAACACCTAAAGAGGATAACTCTCCCGCCAAAATTAAAGTGAAGCACAGTCACATGTGTGTGAGAGACGGGTAGCTAGCTACCCCTTACCCCTCCTCGCCAACTACCTTGAGGGGTAATTAACCCTCTCTAAAAGTCTAATGGCTCACCTTTCAGCTTCGCCGAAAGTAATACCTCTATAAATACTGTAGGTTTGTATTCCAGTTATGGAACAACTTCATTTTATGCAAGTAGGTGGTCACGTCGGCAATGTTTTGGAGGTTGTAGTGATCCGGTTCTGCCTGCATGTTTGGACACTTGTAATCCCCACACGGTCGCAGAAAGCCATCTTTCTTCAGGACGATGTGTAAGAGTGACTACCATGGACTTGAGGCCGTTTGTCAATGACCCATTTTTTCCATTTTGCCGAACGTTTGTTTACCGGCAGCCAAACGATCTGGTGCCAGAGACACCTGAACCAGGAGAATACTGGGGGCCCCCTTGTCTTGATATGGTGATAAAAACCGTGTTTGTCGGGAAACGTTGGGATTAGATGACGTTCTAGATGAAAAACATCTTGGTATGAGGAGAAGAGATGGACATAGGCACCCGTAGGTGCACTGATGTGGAGAGCAGGGTTGGAGTCGGCCTTTTGGCCCCCAACGGTTATTGAGAGAGCTGAAAAATTTTTATTATTCGGGTGGTTGGTGGTGGTGAGTACTTCCCCCAGGAGGTATGATTTGAGGTCTTCGTACATTATAGGGGTGTCCCCTTACTCGCACAGAGATTTCCGAGAAAGTTTCTCCAGGGATCACCGCAAGAATATAATATGCTCTGGTGCCTGACTGAGTCACGCCCTTGATCCGAAACTGGACTTCTGCATGCTAAAACCAGGAGAACGCATCTCTGCTGGTGAAGGACGGTAGTTTCAGGGGCATGGCGTTGATAGTAGGGTCAGGATCTGAGGGTGGAATCATTACAGCAGTGCAGGGGAAGGCCCTAGGGAGCTGGACACTCTGTTGGTCACCAATGTACGGATGCACCAGTTACGTATTAACTGGAAAGTGGAGTGAATGCAAATAAAAATATTTGGATGGAGCATGAGTATATATACAACCCGTTCCAGTCAAGAATGGCACAAAAATCTAAACATAATGATGCAAGAACATGCAGGCATAAACAGGTTATCAGTGCGAGGGGAGAACGGTAATGACAATATACAAAAAATAGAAATACCGTTACAGTGTACTAGCGTGTGTGATACACGTGGGGCACACTATATGCATCATCATCATCATCTACTCCTACGCCTATTGGCACAAAGGGCTTCGGTTAGATTTCGCCAGTCGTCTCTATCTTGAGCTGTTAATTCAATACTTCTCCATTCATCATCTCCTACTATGCGCTTCATAGTCCATAGCCATTTAAGCCTAGGTTTTCCCTCTCTTCTACTGTCTTGGGGAGTCCAGCTGAATGTTTGGTTAACTAATCTCTCTTGGGGAGTGAGAAGAGCATGTCCAATCCATCTCCATCTACCCCTCATGATCTCATCCACATATGCCAGTCGAGTAATCTCTCTTATAGTTTCATTTCTAATCCTGTCCTGCCATTTAAATCCCAATATCCTTCTGAGGGCTTTTATTCGTAAATCTACTAATTCTATTGGAGATTGTTTTATTGTCATACCATGACTCATGTCCATATAGTAACACCCATCTCACTAAACTGATAAATAGTCTGATTTTTGTATGTAATTTCAGGTGATTTGATTTCCAAATTTTACTTAACCTAGCCGTTGTCTGATTTGCTTTTTTCAATCTTTGAAAACTAAACTCCAATTCTAAATACACTGTATTGAAGATCATAGTTCCTAAATACTTAAATGATTCTACCTCATTAATCCTTTCTCCTTCCAATGATATTTCATTTTCCATTGCATACTCCCTTCTCATCATTTGCCTGTTTTCTATTTATCTTGAGCCCAACCTCGTGTGATATTGCATACATTCTGGTAAGCAAGCAAGCAAGGACAGCATTATCAGCATACTCTAAGTGTGCTAATTTCCTATCACGAATCAAGTCCAATCCTTCTCCTTCCACCATCTCTGACTGTTCTATGCATTACAAAATTATTGAGGAGGATAAACAACATAAATAACAACACATTCCCTCGGAATACTCCGCTGTTCAGTAGAAATTTATTTGATAAGCCTCCATTAACATTATTCGATTGCTGTGCTCATGAACAGACTTAATCAAATTCACATATCTAAGAAGAATTCTATGATAATGCAGAACTCTCCACAAAATTGGCCTGTGCACACCATCAAAGGCTTTTTCATTATCAACAAATGTCATAAAATGTCAACTTCTATTTTCTACACATTGCTGTAAAACATGTCTCAAAATGAAAATTTGGTCAGTGCAACTTCTACCTTTTCATAATTCTGCTTGTTCACCTCTCAGCTTTCCATCAACCTTTCTCTCAAGTCTCCTTATAGAATGAGCGTTTTACTGTATATATTTTTATAACAATTGACGCAAGTGTTATGCCTCTGTAATTATTGCAAATAGTCAGGTCTCTCTCTTTTTTTTTTTTTTTTTTTTTTGCCAATTTTTCACCAACACGCCTAACTCCCATTCATCAGGTTTTGCCCCTTCATGCCACATTCTGCAAAATAATCTTTTAAATAGTCTGGGCGTCACTTCATTTTCGGCCAATATCATCTCAGCAGTTATTCCATCGTATCCAGGGTCTTTCCATCTCTTGAGTTTTTTTTTCATGATAGCTTGACTTCAAATACAATGAATTCCTTCATGGGCACATCAAGGTCTTCAACATCCTCAGGTATATCAATCAATTTATTCCCTTCGTATCTCCTATTTATAACCAACATTAAAGTATTCCATCCAACGTTGTCTTTTTTCCTCTTCTGTTGTTACAACAGATCCATCTCTCTTTTTAATGGGTATATGCTTCTTTTTTGCCCAAGTCGAGATTTCATTAATAATTCTACAGTATGAGCGATTCTTAGACCATAGCCACTCCCTGAATTCAGGGAGTAGCTATGATGCTGGCTTTGTCAGCCTCATCTGCTTTACTGTCTAAATATTTTCTCCAGTCATTCCTGGATTTTCTTTTGACTTCACTATCAATACTGGGATACTTAGCTTGCTCTGCCTTTTAATTTTCATTACTTCCTCGAAAACTTTCAACAATCAATTTTTATCTTTGTCTCCTTTTTATAGTATCCTCAAGTATCATTTGATATCCATGGCTTTCTCTTTGTAACTGTGTATCCCAAGACTTCACTATCAATTGACTGATATGTTCTTAATATCACACCATCCTTCATCAATTGCTTGCTATTCGTCTCTTAAAGTCTCTTAAGACAGCAAATCGATTACTGCATTCAATTGCAAATGTTTTTTTTCTGTGCTCTTCTTCTAAAAGCTTAGTTGTATCAAACCTTGGTATTCTAACTACCTTTCTGTTTGGTGCTTTCAGTTTTAGTATCAGTGTGGCAATGAGGAGCTGTACATTTCTTAGAATCCTCCTTCTCTATTAATGATCGACACTAGATCTGCGGTATTGTGAAAAAATATTAGTCTTATTAATTGGGATATTCCTGAAGTTCTTATTTGAGAGAGTATTGTAAGCAAACATGACCACCCAAATATTATAATCAGGTTAAAAAAGGGTTGGGTTATGGTAGCACCTCTCAACAAAGGCACCGTCTATCAGATTATCATTCTTTTCAGTAGAAAGCTACCATCTCTTACAAGGTTCAGCCATTTATAAAGCTGGTATAGGTCTACCTAGTTTTATGCTAAGATATGATTTCTTTGGAAGTAGAGAGAGAGAGAGAGAGAGAGAGAGAGAGAGAGAGAGAGAGAGAGAGAGAGAGAGAGAGAGAGAGATTTAAACCTTATTCGGGGACGAAACCAATAGTTTTCCTGTAGCGCGTACTGGCATCTCCTCTCATCTCCTGGCCTTCCCGAGAGGCTAAAATGCAGAAGAGTTTTTGATACTTTTTTTTTTTTCTCGTGAGAGAAGCGGGAATTACTTTTTTTTTGTCTTTTTTGAGATGGCGTTAATTAAATGAGGCATAAATATTCAGGCTCTTTGTGATGATGGCAGGAGAACGGGTGTGAGGAAAAGGAGAGGTGAGGTGGGCAGACAGACTGACAGGCAGACAAAGACAGGATTTCAGACAGATGGGAGTTCTTGTGTCGGTTTCACTGCTATCTTTTAAGCGAATCGTTATCTAGGATTACAGATAATCCTCGGGATGAAGAAAGTGCAAATAGCGAGAGAGAGAGAGAGAGAGAGAGAGAGAGAGAGAGAGAGAGAGAGAGAGAATTCCTCGTATGTATGTATTAGTAAAGAGTTAGGAAACATTGTATGTTATAATTTTATTCATGGCCTAAAATTAAACCGCAGACTAACTGTAAAGATAATACAAAAAAAAAAAAAAAAAAAACAATCTGGAATTTTTTTCTTATACTCTAGATAGAGAGGCTGTTCTTTTCTTCTATGCCAATCCCATTTTCGGTGTGGGTTTAAATAATGGTTTGAGACGTAGTTATGTGTACGATATCCTGTGTTTAGAAAATGCGTGCTGCATTGCTGTCAGCTACAGGATTTTCACTCTATAAACTGATGAAGTATTTAGTTGTATGGAAAGAATATAGAGGGAGTTTATTAGTTGATAAATAAGAAAAGTAAAAATTTAATATTTATGTCTTAGCTGTAGAGAGAGAGAGAGAGAGAGAGAGAGAGAGAGAGAGAGAGAGAGAGAGAGAGAGAGAGAGAGAGAGAGATATTGCGTTTTTTTATATGAAAATAGTTACATTGATCGACATATTTAAATATCTTAGTCCTTTATTGAACTGGGCTGCCGGAGTACATTTTTCTAGTTTTTTAATATATGATCGTAAGGAGACTGAACTCAATATGATTAATGATCGAGAATACTGTCATAAGTTTAAAGTACTCCTTGACAAATGAAAGTATGCAATTAAAGGGATGCAAACCTAAAATTAGCCAAACTTTAATGAAATATTGATCCTTATATTAAGTGACCAAAAACAAAAGAAAAAGAATTGCTATGAAATTTCTACACTAATGTGGAATGTTATCAGTGCTATAATTTTCATCTACCGCTCCATAATGACATTGTTTTGCCTGTAAGCATATTGTATTGTTAGCTTAATATTTTGAAGGGTTAAGTGCAACCAGTAAACAAATATAGTGCGTTAAAATCTCAAAATGAAGATTATAATTTAAGAACAAAATGTAATCTGCAGAAAGGACATACTATAATAGTTAAAAGGGGAAAAACCTGCTGATCTGACTCGAAAGGAATTTTGGGGAAGTTTTGTGAAGATAAGTCTGAAAATATCAAGTGAAAAAAAATCTGAGAAATCAAAAGCAAATGAGACCATAAGAAAATTTAAAGACGGAATCCACAATTTTGTTTTTTTAATATGGGGAGCTAAAGTGAATCTAGGGATAGGTTAATGCGAAATAAAATTGGAACATCAAGACCGACAGTAAACTTATGGAAAGCGGAAGGTACATGAACATATTGTATGTGTTTAGAGCCTACTAAAGATAAACAGTATATTTAGAGGATGATTCCTTTGTACAGTATTAATGGGTTATAATATTGCATAAGATGGGAAAAGTTAGTGAAAATAAAAAGTAGTATATCAGAAATCGTATGGTATGAACTATATAGCACAAAGCACTGGTATAGGTAATTAGATACGTAGCTAATACATTTCACAGTAATTATATTGATGGACTGAATATTGCTATCGAATTGATCATAGGGAATTTTAGAAATGACTAAAATTAGGAAAAAATTTATAGAAATCAATTTGAAGAATTCTTTGATAATACTGTAGACAGTGAATTATTTGTTAAGGATTAAAATTTTCGATTTGTTCAATGGGTCTTTCTGTTTCACTTTCGATTAAGCTCTTAGTTTTTTTTATTAGATTACTGAGTGATCCAAATTGCATCAAAAGTTAAGACTGCAGATTAAGAAACTTAGTTAATTTGTATAACGATATTTTGGTCATGTATAGAGAAGGTCAATATTGTTATTTTGATAATTTGAGGGACGAAAGATTTCAACATGCCCTAGACAAGGTTTTGTGGGATGCTAATTATTGAACAAAAATTATGAGCTTGTAGCAGATGTTTGAGTAAAAATAACATCGACATGATACTTTCTTTACAAGTAGAATATTTTATCAAAATCTTGTAAATCAATTTATAGCTAATATCAGGACTCAATTATTGTTTTCATGGATGGGTTTGTGATTAAAAGAATTTATAAACATCCTTTTCCCTATAAGATCGTTTTGTCTAAGTAATTACCGTTAATTATTTCATCGATCTTACTGACACCCTTCGGGCGGAAGTGGTAAGCTAATGTAGGTTACCCCAAATACGCTTGCAGTTACTTTATACCCCCTACTCAGTATATGCATATATATATATATATATATATATATATATGTATACATATATATATATATATATATATACATATATATATATATATATATATATATATATATATATATACGTTAGGTGGATTACATAATGCATGCATGTAAATATATTCATAGACGCATTATGCTTTACATTTCCATAAAAGTTAAAACCTTTCTATGTGAATTTCCTCCCACTCATCTCGGAAATAAAAAAAAGGGAGGAAATCATAAATTGCGCAAAGGATTACAATGGCAACAACAGCAAGAAGCAAAAGGGCCTCCCAAATGAAGCTGTAAATCATGGCTGGAATGGCGCTGCGCCGGAGCATAATTCTGGCTTCGTTCTTGTTATTGCGCAAAGTGGGAGTGACGCGCTGGTTTCTCATGTTACGGGGCTGGTTGGAATAGATGTCACCACTCCTTTATTGCAGTGGTTTTAACTTTTACTTCATAAACATCTCTCTCTCTCTCTCTCTCTCTCTCTCTCTCTCTCTCTCTCTCTCTCTCTCTCTCTCTCTCTCTCTCCAGTATCTTTGTAAAATTTTAGCGAGATATTTGTGATCTTAAAAACCCTATCCATTTTGCTGAAGTGAAAATTGTTTGTGAGAAGTGCTTCATTTAAGTTTTTAACAGTTTTTTTTTTTTTTTCAATTATATCACTTTCAGATTCAAAACTAAGAAATAAATAATACACAATACACAAAACTTATTTAAAGAATTAAATACTGACACTGTTCTTTCCCACCGTTACCCCTACATTAAGAGATTAGTTGCCTGATGCACCCTCTCCAATGGCTTCTATCAAAGTTATCCTCTTCCACGAAACATTTTTTTTTTCCCATATCCTCCTTCACATTATTTCCCCACATACTTCTCAGTCTCCCTCTCGATCTTCTCACCCTTAATAGGTTCCTCCCAAACCCTCCTCACTTCCTGGCTACCATCCATCCTTAACACGTCCCCATCACCAGAGTCAGTACAGATGTCTGTAATGACTTTACCCGTCACTACCTCGGCCGTGACACGTTTATCACCGATGTAATCTTCATTATGCCTGCCGTTCTTCTTATTTCATCATTTTTAATTCTTTTAAGCAGTAATATTCCCATAATCCACCTCAGCATTCTCATCTCTGTTCTCTCAAGTTTTGTTGCCTCGTTTTTTTCTTAAGAGCCCATGTTTCCGAGCCATACATTAACATTGATATTATTACTGTGCTATATATCCTGACATTTAACTTGATTGGCATTTTGTTATCACATACCAATCGTGCTACCTCCCTCCACTACACCCAGACTGCTTTTATCATATTCTCAACTTCAGCCTCCCTCCTATCTTATAGTAGATCCTAAGTATCTAAATTATTTCACCTGTTTTATAAACAAACCTCTACTTTCATGCATGGCTATCCCGCTCTACCTGCCTTACTACTCACCGTAGCTTCAGCTTATCCACATTTTTTCAATTCACCCTTCTAAAGTTTCTTCCCACTCTACAATTCTCTGTAAGTCTTCATTTTCTGGTGAATCGCCAAATTATCTGCAGATAACAGTTTTCTCAACTCTTCATTTCTGATCTTTTCACTCAACATATTCATGACCACCACAAATAAAATACTTATGCCTACACATGCAAACATGAATCAGTTTAATGAATATAAATGTGATGGTAAAACGATAAAATATTTTTTAATCCATCCTACAGCTTTATATAAAAAGAAAATGTGATAAATATAAGATACAACCTTTGGATATCTTGGAGGATATTCTCTGGATAATATTTAAATATTTTAAATGAAATTCGAACCTGCTATTCAATCGCCTTTGTTATTCATCTGGCATTATTCTGTATTTAAAATTGACTGTTATTTGTTACAACATTAATGCTTCGATGATTCCTTTGTAATATTCATGACACATTGAATGATACACGATGAAATAACTCTGTTCAGTACTTCAGTTATCGATTCTTTCTATTTCATGAGGATGGAACTGTGATTTACGGATGTTATCAATATATTTTCAACTTAAAACAAGCTTAATAATAATGGTTAAAGGCAATATATATACAAATATATATATATATATGTATGTATATATATATATATATATATATATATATATACATATATACATACAGTATATATATATATATATATATTTTTTTTTTCAACTATCAATCCATACCCAATAACAGTTAGTATCTCAGAGCAACAAATACAAGTCGCAATAGCATTCATCATTCATTATTTGACTGCTAAAATATGGTGAACCCTCATGCTTAAAACTTTCACACTTTTGTTGTTTTGTATATCCAAGTTCTATAGAAATCTCCTTAGTACTGCTTTGAAATCCTGCTTCTCACGCTATTCTGTACATTCATCTCTCATTCGTTCCCGTCCATCCTGGTTATTACAGACCTTTTCCAGTACCCCTTTGACTGTATCTGTACAACAGTTTTTTTAGATCTTCCACCACTCATCTGTATCAAACTTGCCAAATATGTATTCTTCCCATTAATCTATCATTGTCAATTCCTTCCATGCCGTCAAAAATATTAAGATCGATCGTTTATCATCTGGTAATCGTTTTATAATTTCTGCTTCAATTCTTCTTCATTGTATATATATATATATATATATATATATATATATATATATATATATATATATATATATATATATATAAAATTAAACTTCAACCCACTATTCCCTCAAAAGGGAATTGACTCATCATTATTCTTGCATTTTTATTTCGTTTTCAATAATCATTTCAAGTCTCTTCCCAACCTTTTGTTCACATCTTCTTCCTTCATTCATTAGCATATTCCATGACTAATCTTTATTTTCATTGTTTATTCATGAAATAGATTTCACTCACTCACTCACTCACTCCAGGTCCATGTGGTCTCTTCCCTGCGATATCAGGCCAGCGGGTAGGTGCTACAGGTCTCAGGTGTAGCACATCTCTTTTAACATTATCTTCCCATCTCATACGTGGTCTCCGGAGTGGTTGTTTTCCCTCTGGTCTACCAAGCATCACTCTCTTGGCAATCCGGCTGTCCTCCATTCTGGCTGCTTGTTCAGCCCACTGCAGCCTTTGTGCTCTTATGGTGTTGCTTATTAAGGGGAGCTCTGACAACTGTCTCAATTCATGGTTGCGTCTCCTTCGCTAAACTTCCTCAATGTTGTCATTTACTGATCCCCATATTCTCCATAACACTCCATTCTCAAATACTAAAAGTCTAATCTCCAATTCTTTAGTTAACTTCTATATCTCACAACCATGAATTAAGATAGGCCTGACTATTGTTGTATAGGTTATTAATTTAGTTTTCCTACTCAGGTTTCTGGACTTGAATATATCTTCAAGTGACCAGAGGCACCTTGCTCCTGTGGCTATCCTTATCTTTATTTTATCTTCAACTCCATGTTTAATGCCGCTCACGCTATGTTACCACCTTCACTTGCTTGTCTTGAAACCTTTAGAATTTTGTTTTTTTCTTCACTGATTTTTAAACCAATTCCCAAGCTGGTCTCTCTATAAGCTCTAAACATATGCTGCAATTCTCGAAAATCATCTCCGCATAGTCAATGTCATCATCATAAGCCAAACAATCACAATTCTCTTTTCCTAGGTTTATTGTTGTTGTCGTTGGTGTCTACCTCATTATCCACTCAAGAACCAAATTAAACGATAATATTGACAAAGGACAGCCTTGTTCTAGTCCACCTGACACTGGGAAGGCATCTGTTAATTCGCCTCCAACTCTTACTCTACATCTCATATTACTATAACACATTTGTGTCAGCCTAATCAGTTTTGCTGGTATTTCAAAATACTGGAGGATTTTTCATAAGGAATCTCGCAAATGCTACCATAAGCCTGTTTAAAACAAATGAATATGTGCCAACTATCTTTAATGTACTCTCAGTTTTCTCTAAAATCTGTCTCAGGGTAAAAATTTGATCAACTGGGGATCTCCCTTGACTAAAACCTGCTTGGTAATCAAGTTCCCTTTCGCAATAAATATATAGTCTTTTGTAAAAGATTTTGGCTAAAATCTTATAACCTACTGACGTTAGGCAGATCCCTCTATAATTTGAACACACTGTTCTGTCATTTTTCTTGTGGATTGGCACCATTACCCCCTTCTTCCCATACACAAGGCATAATCTCTTCATTCCGTTTGTTAAGCACAATTTTTAGGATTTCTCCATGTAGCCTTTGTCCTCCTGCTTTATAAGTTTTGAATTGACACCATCAATGTCAGCCACCTTATTATTTTTGAGATCTTTGATTTCCCTCAAGATTTCATATCGTGTTGGTAACTCTAATACCTCATGTGGTCTCTCATCCTGCATCACCTCTATATTTGCTACTCTCTCTGGTTCTGACCTATTTAGTAATTCTGCGAAATATTCAACCCATCTTGTCTTAACGTCTTCGTTGTTAACCTATATTTTCCCGGCTTATCTATAATCAATTCCTGCCTAGGTTGGTATCCTTTTCTGATCCGATTTATTCCATGATATTGTCTTCTTGAATGACTATGTCTCCTATTTTGTTCTATACCATCCAGTTCTCTCTCTACGTCTTGTGTCACTTTCCTCCTGTTCATACTAACTGCAACACTCCTTGCCCGTCTAAAATTCTCTCTCTTCCTATGATTATTTCGATCTTCCAGCCACTTCATACAATAAATCTTCCTCCTCTCTGCTGTCATCACACAGTCTGCGTTAAACCATTGGTTTTTAGGATTCATATTTACTAACAAATAACTATGCATATTGAATCATTTTATTCACTCACTATGCTTGTTGATATTTATCGCTAAGTATTAATGGACTTTTCCCTTTTAATGTAATTCTTGTCCTCCATTATTCTCTATTTACCTAAGGTGCCAAAGCTTTTAGTCTTTTTCACTAGTTTTTGAAGATTTTCCTCATCACCTTGAATAAAATGTAAACATCAACCATTTTACACTCACAGTCATAACTTTGGTTTGCAACTGCATCTAAATCCTTTATTCCATCAACAAAGATATTAAACAATTAGGGAAAATATAACATACCCTCCCACAACAAATCATTCATATATTTAACTCATCCTATGTCTTCATCAAAAATACTTATCTTCTCTAGCGCACGTCTTCAGCAACATATCTAGTGGCTCTGCCAATAATTCACAGCTTATCCCCTTTACTTTCTAACAGTTCTCATGAGTTTCAAATGAAATACGTGTCCTACACACCCTCTTTTTTTTTGGGGGGGGGGGGGCATCTCACATATAATTCTATTAATAACTCCTATAAGTCTGTTCATCTTTCTAAGCTCACTAGGGTGGTGCCAGGTAGAAAAAGCTGGGATGTCAGATCTCCGGGTAAGGCCCTTTAAATGTTTCTCATTTAGGAAGATTCGTTTTAGTCCTTGGAAGTTGATGGAAAAAGTTTGCCTCTCAAGTACACCTGTTTACTTTTTTTTCTTTTTTCATTCCCGATTCTATTTACTCCCTCCCAAATATTATAGATTTTTCATCAGTCTTTGTCTTAATAATCAAAGTAAATAATGCAGTAAAGATTCTGCTATCACGTTTAGTATCTTTAAACTCCCTTCTTATCTTTTAAAGAAATAAAATTGTTAACAATTTGTTTTATCTATTTTTCATCATTACAGTAACCATTAACCTTCTTCAAAGGTTATGCATACGCACAACTTTGTATATATAATTTTCTTCATTAAATATCAAGAACAATTAGTAGATAACCAGATTTATGATAACGCACGCACGAACAATTTATCCATAGATCTGCTAATACGGTATAAAAAAAATATATCAAAACCATTCTTATATTAACACTTTTCTTGGACATAAAAGATATTTTCTTTCAATGCTACCGACAATTTGTCGAAAGTTTGAATTTTCCTCCCGTTGTAGAAGTCAAGAATTGTTCTTCGCAGTACATTTTCGTAAAGTACATTTACTTTTATTGAAACGCTGGAGATCCCAATATATTTTTCGTCTCGTGCATGCTTGTTAAGTCGGCGAACAGTAATTTCCGGCACTTTTGTTGCTTCATAAAATGTTCTTTGGATAGCCTTTGATGCATCAGTTACAGGACCTCCTTGTTGTTTATGTAAAATGAAGTGTTTCAGGATATGTTCTTTGCCTCGAAAGTATTTGTGAGAGTGATTTGGGCTGACCATACTTATCACACTGGCTGACCGTGAGCTAGTGCCCTTTAATGATATTGACCACGACCTTTTTAAATCCTCTTACAAAACATATGGCCCCTAACTCAGATCTAGTTTGGCGGCGAAGATATATGCCGCATCTTCAGTTATATTAATGAAACTTGGGTTTTAACCTAGAATAGACGAAATGAGATCTACTTAAAACATCTGTTGGAAACAAATCATTACATTTCAAAATATTAAAACTATTTCAATAGATTCCATGAAGATGATGTAATTTCCTTGACAGGAAAATTTCATTAGCTCGTCAATCCATCATCTTCTCTTCCTTCCCCTACTTCTTTTGCAATCTCTGGGAGTCATTCTGTTATTCTTAATGTCCTTCAATTATCTGTCATTCTGCTTATACTCTTGTGTCCTGTCCATGTCAATTTCTTTTTCTTATATGTTATTAGAACATCCTCTACTTTAGTTTGCTCTTGTAATCATGTTCTTTTTCTGTCTCTTAGTGCTATTCCCATCATTATTCTTTCCATAGTTCTTTGAGTTCTTACTAGCTTATGTAAAGCTCCAAGTTTCTTATACATAAGGTACTGGTAGGACCATCTGATTAAATACTTTTCTATTAAGAGAAAATGGCATTTTAATTTTCATAATCTCATTTTGTTTAACAATTGCTCTCCATCCTATGCTTATTCCTCTGTTAATTTTAATATATACACATTTACACAGTATGTGTTTGTGTGTGCGTACACATGTGACTGTATGTTTTGTGTGTGCATGCATTAACAAACAAAACTTAATATTGGTATGATCATCTGTTCTTTTTCTGAGAAAGTAGCCCTTTACTTTTATTTATCTCATTTAGTTTACCAAAAGCTCTCCTTCTCATGCCTATCCTTCTTTTAATTTCGGTCTCATGTCGCGGAGAAACACTGTCTGTCCAATAGTTATTGGCAATCTCTAGAGGTTTGTCCTTACCCCATATTGTTTTCTCTCTTCATTTTCATTGAGCATAATCTTAATTTCATTCATATCAATTTTCAGTCCTACTTTTTTGCTTTATATTCAAATCTTTTATCATCTTTTGCAATTTCTCCCATGATTCACCAAACAAACCTGTCATCCGCCAATCTTAAGTTGTTAAGGTATTCCCCATTAGTATTAATTATTACATTTTCACAATCTAAATTCCTAAAACCTTCTTGTAGGTACACTGTGAATAATTTATGAGAGATGGGGATCTCCCTGTCTAGCTCCTATCTCAATTAGGATTTTCTCACTATCTTTATGTAGCTTAAGGATTGCTATACTTACTATGTAGATATCTTCAAGTATTCTAACATAAGGTCCATAAATTCCTTGTCTTTGAAGTACTTTCATTACTGCTGAAGTTTTGACAGAATCAAAAGCTTTCTCGTAGTCTATAAAGGCCATACACAATAGTCTGTTATATTCTGTTGATTTTTTCATTAGCTGGTTAATTATATAGATGTGGTCAGTTGCTAAATACCTGCTTATAAATCCTGCCTGCTCTCTTGGTTTATTAAAATCTATCTGTCTTTCAATCCGGCCAAATATGATCTTTGTAAACATTTTCTATATTACTGAGAGTTAAGTTATTGGGTGATAATTTTTCAGGTCTTTGGTTTCTCCCTTTTTGTGAATTAATATAATGATTAAGGTTTTACCAAGCTCTTGGTATAAAGCATTCTTGCAGACATTTTGTACAAAGTTCAGCGAGTTTTACTACTATGAAATCTCCATCTATTATTAAATCAGTTGTCAGGTCATTTCTTGAGTCGAGTTATTGGAATTGCTACCATTACCATAATATATATTCTAGGTATTTTTATTCGTGTTTTTATCAAGATGATTTCGGGGATGAAACTTAGAAATTTTTGATTAAATATAATTTTAATGGAAGCACGGTTTGCGGAGGGTCATTTACGTCTCTTCTGTTATGCCTTCTTTTGGTTAGAAGAACAAGGCAGTAATAATATAAATTAAAAATTGATATGAAATGTAATAGGTTCTGTGTATTTCAGACATTCAAGATATCTCCAATTTAATTCTCTTAATTATGTGTCAGAAACGGATATCAGAAAGGAAAATATATATTCTGCCAAAGCTGTAAAAATCATTGAAGATTATTTCTGGAACTAAGTAGCAATAAGAATTAAGAGTGTAGACTTTAATGTTTCACTGTTATTACTTCAGGATTTACTCATATTTATATTTTTTTCTTATCTGAACTTTGACCCCAAATAACTAGGAGAATCTTGGCAGTCGAGTATTAGCATCACAATGGAAGTATAATGAAAGGACGAACGTTCCTACCCCACTTGTCACACAAACCGCTCAATCCCCCCCCCCACCTTTCTTCCCCTTAAAACGTTTATTAAAATTTTTCATCTTATATACGTACCTCCAATTGGAGTTCTAGTGTACCTTTGCAAGATGGTCTTCCATTGCTGAGATGCTCGTTTGTTATTATTATTATTATTATTATTATTATTATTATTATTATTATTATTATTATTATTATTATTATTATTATCACATGTTGTGTTTATTCCTGTTGCCAGATTTATCATATTAACTTGCAACATTTTCATTTCTTGCAAAACTGTTTTGGAATTTTAATTCAAAAGTTATTTAGTAATAAGGTGAATTCTTGCGAATCTTTTATTCTCTGTTAGATATTCTGTATCCTTCGGGGTCTGCTGTTTTATTAAAACGGATTCGTAGTCTGCGTTTTCTACAGTCCGAACCCGGCAATCCATTTATATTTTTCCATATTCAAATCTGAAGAATGACATTTCATTGTCAAACCACTTTCGGAATTCTTTTTTTTTTCTGTCTTTGTAGACTTAATTTTTTTTTATCATGTATCTTTTATTATAAATTTTTAGGTTTTATTTAGTATTCAATCCATTTATTTTCTTATGATGCATTTTGAAGACGAAATTTTCTTTTTAATTTAATTGTGTTTTGTTCATTTCATTTTACTTTTTTTTCTTTCAATCGTCTTTTTTTTTTTTTTTTTAAATTGCTATAGTTTTATATATCTTTTATATTATTTCTATTCTTTTCCATGCTGCAGAAATAGTAGCAGTAAAGGTGGTGGCGGCGGTGATGGCAGCATGTTGGAAAAATCATTTTTTGTTTGCAGCTCACTAAAATGCCAACATTTCAACCGTTTTGACAAAAACGTCGAAGTGGCTGTCCATTTAAAAAAAAAAAAAATAAAAAGTCCGTTACTAAAATAGATTCAACACTCTCTCTCTCTCTCTCTCTCTCTCTCTCTCTCTCTCTCTCTCTCTCTCTCTCTCTCTCTCTCTCTCCAGGTCATCATTGAAAGATATTCTTGTCTCTAGAGGTTGTCACTAATACGGATTTTCTCTCTCTCTCTCTCTCTCTCTCTCTCTCTCTCTCTCTCTCTCTCTCTCTCTCTCTCTCTCTCTCTCTCCAGGTCATCATTGAAAGATATTCTTTTCTCTAGAGGTCTTCACTAATACGGATCTCTCTCTCTCTCTCTCTCTCTCTCTCTCTCTCTCTCTCTCTCTCTCTCTCTCTCTCTCTCTCTCACCATCAGCGTCATATGTTGAAATACCTTTGTTGGTGAATCGGACCCAAAACAAAATTAGTCCGATTTCAGTTCATGGCGGAAGATTCAATTGAAATACATGGCGCTCTCCACTTCAGGTCTTTTGTTTGTTTACCTGCTTCTTTACATTGGCTGTTTCTTTCTTTGTACGTTCGGGTTGTCGTGTAATATTTCAAATTTTGCATTTTCTTTGCGGCCTTTAATGTTTTAGTAGTGTTTATTAATGATTTATAAGCTTGCATGAATATTGATTTCGGTTTTGGGTGTATGCGCTCGCACGCGCGTGTTCGTTAGTGGTATAACGAAAATGGATTTTGAATTGATTGCGCCTCAAACCATTGATACAACGAATAAAGAATCTTGGCAATCCTCTCTGACCCATATACCGGTTATGGAAGACTTGAAAGACTAACATACTTTGTCCGTTAGAGGGGTCCTAAGGGCACTATAAAAACTGCCTCCCCTCTAATGACAAGCAAGAGGATGTTGCAGAGTAATGGGTGGCTGGTAGGGGTGGGGCCAAGTATGGGAATATAGTCGTGGCGGTGGAGGATTGTTATTTTGGGGGTAGGGGAGACGAGGCTGGCATCAGAGCGTGGTGGTCTTCCTCGTACCTCTTCCTCTCCTATCCTTCCCACTTCCTCCTCTATCTTGAGGGGTCATATATCCTTCCTAGCCATAACTGTCATAAGTTTCCCTCTTGGATACTCAGTTTCAGGTTTCTCTTTCCTTGTATACCCTTTTCTTCCTAGGACTGAAAGAAATATTGTGCTCCTCATATTCCTTGTGTTCTTTTTTATTCTTTTTATTTACTCATGTTTTGTCAGAGAGAGAGAGAGAGAGAGAGAGAGAGAGAGAGAGAGAGAGAGAGAGAGAGAGAGAGAGAAGTGGTCCTAAAGAATAACATGAACAGTACATAATGTTTCACATCGATGTTAAATATTGAAGGAAAGGTGCAGAGAGAGAGAGAGAGAGAGAGAGAGAGAGAGAGAGAGGAGAGAGAGAGAGAGAGAGAGAGAGAGAGAGAGAGAGATTTTCTATTCTTCTTCGGTCAGCGATGAATGAATAATATCCGAGTTACCTAATGATCAGGTAAAGCTGTTAATATGCTGCGGGAACTTCATCCGTCCTCCCCAGAGATCTTAGACGAGGCATAATTTGTTCAAGACCTTTGCTACCATATGCCAGCAGCATAATAGCGGAGAGATTAAGAGACCATAAGAGCGATTTATGCTCTCATTACATCGGATCCCGTGCGGGATTATGTGTCATGCTCCACAGAAACGTTTAATTCTCCTCATCAGATGATGTTTTTTATTGCTTTTCGGATGTTTCTTGACTGCTAAGAGCCCTTTTTTTTGGGGGGAGGGGAGGACTGAGATTTAATACTGTCCCCTTTTTCAGTTCTTTCATTACAGATAGACGATATGAAAAATGGCACTTTAGCTCTCTCTCTCTCTCTCTCTCTCTCTCTCTCTCTCTCTCTCTCTCTCTCTCTCTCTCTCTCTCTCTCTCTCTCTCTCTCTCTCTCTTGTAATTTTGGGTTCAACTTTACTTATGAAAAGATGTAATTACCATTCCTGATACTCCAACTGGAAACTTGCATACATATTTTCAAGTAGTTAGATATTGTTGCTGTGAATTTTTCATGTTGATTGATTATTTTTGTGATTTTATCAGTCCGTGTATCAAGACTATAGAAAGGGGGTTATTTTGATCCCTACCTATTTCATTCCCTAATTGACTTAGAGTTGATTTTTTTTCCTAAATGAAAGCTCATATATGAATCATTCTGACCAATTTTACTTATAAGATGATATCTCCCATAGGAATCTGGAAGAAAATAATCAACCGATTTTTGGCTTGTTATGCAAAGATAGCTTTGCATACTAGAACATTAAGCTTAAATGACTAAAAAGGCTGATGGGAGCTGTATTAAATGATAATCAATATTGCTAAACCAAGTTTTGTTTAAATGTAAGCTCTAAGAGCAGTGATAAAAGTCTTGTAAGTAGGTTATATCAAAAGGTTATTGATTGAGATTTTCTACCGGTGAAATGTCATGACTTTGTGATGTCATTATGGTAAAAGTAACATAATTCAAAAAGTCCACCTTAGGTTTTTTTTTGTTAGCCCAGATGTTCTCGTTTAAGAATAAGATATTTGTAATTTTCTGATGTATACTTCTTGAGGAACAACCCTTTTCCTGCAACGGTCGCTGAGGAAAAAGATGATTTCTTGCGATGGCCACCGCTCAGAAACTAAAATGAGATATTGAGATGTACTCTGTGCCAATGGAAAGATAAGAGCATTTACCATCAAAATAACTCTTATTATGGTAATTTTGAATCATTATGTAGCCCATAGTCTTCCCGTAAAATAAGTGTTCATATAGCCAATCGCGGCCATGTAGGGTTTGTCGGTATAATGATGTCATGACAATGTGACCTCATTGTAGGAAAAGCAGGCTTATTGTGATCTCGAGAGGACCTTTTGGAATGCTCCCCAGCCAATGGAGTATGATTGGTTATTGTACTTATTTAATGCATTTGAAAATTCATATTTTCACGTGCGTCTGCTGTTATATCTGCTATTAATTATATTTTATTATGAAAAAAAAGAAAGTTTTCTTTGATTGTCAGGTTACAGTCCATGAAATTCATAGCTCCATATATATGAATGTGAATATATATGGGAAACTAGAGAGGATACT
>NC_090768.1:16895416-16915416 GCF_036898095.1 Palaemon carinicauda
GAATCTATATGGGAAACTAGAGAGGACACTGACCGCAATCCTCCGATTAAAAGAATGTACATACCTTTTTAAATAAGTTACTTACTTATAATGTTGTAACCCCCCTACCCCACGCCCACCCCCCAAAAATCAATTGTTTCCTGCAGTATTAGGGAAGAATCCTTCAATAAATCTAGCCACTTCTCCCGTGATAAAAAAAAAATACACCGAGATTTCATTAATATTCTTCTATAATTTTAGGAAAAAAATTGGAGCCTTGGTTTCCTAATACTAGTTAATTCTTTATTTAGCAATTACCCTCAATTAAACAACTTTTTGATTACAATGCACTCATAAACGTTGGATACATGTGGACAGACCCATGGCCTATCACGAGGGAATGCTGTCTTTAAAGTTTTGCATCTACTATATGATTTTTTTTCACCCCCCCCTTCTTGCATATACTAATACGGCTTCTTTTCGCGTATTGTAACCCCCCTTCTCTCTTTCATCTGTAACATTACGATTCCTAAGATGTGTATGTACGGCGGTGTCTATATATTTGCATACATATTTGTATATTTAGTATATGCGTATATCAGTATTCCAGCATAATCAGGCTTTATTTGTGTAATTTGATATACAGCACCAAATATCAATGATATTGACCTATAATAATGTTTAAATAGGAAACACCCACGCAAGTATATAAATCCAGTGGTGCCAGTTTTATATAGATTCTTGATGCTTCAGCCGATTATGCTATTGTTGGTGAGAAAACATACTCATGCTCATACCCTTTTACATAACATAGACTCGTCCGAGGGCCCGCATAAAACACGCATCCGCACGCACGTATACGAGCGTTGTGCTCTCACTTGTTTGATCGTCCATCACTGTCCTGCATGCAACCAAGCGAGATTCTAATCAGGGGTCTCCCCAAACTTGCTTGATATTCAGAGAGAGAGAGAGAGAGAGAGAGAGAGAGAGAGAGAGAGAGAGAGAGAGAGAGAGGGGTGACAGAAGTTCATAAGTATAGATCTTTTTTATGTAATTAATTATTTATTATTATCTTATTCTAACCTCTCCCTTTAACGGATTATTTAGCGAGATCTTTATAATAGCATGAAATTTAATGTTTTTTGGTAATGATGTTGCATGTGACTTTCTCTGTTAAAGTAACTATAAACCTCATTGAAATGGCAATCTGTCAGAATTTTCATTCATATTACAACAATGTAAATTCTATGTTTGTATATGTTTGATTGCATGAAATACCGCAAGGCTTTAGATTCTATTGTTTTGTATAACACCGTACTATAGTATTTTGATGAAACTGACGATGCTTTTTGCTAGATTTTTGAAATATGGTCACTAATATATATATATATATATATATATATATATATATATATATATATATATGTGTGTGTGTGTGTGTGTGTGTGTGTGTGTGTGTGTGTGTGTGTACATATATATATACTGTATATATATATATTATATATATATAATATATATATATATATATATATATATGTATGTATGTATATATATACACACATACACACACACACATATATATATATATATATATATATATATATATATATATGTGTGTGTGTGTGTGTGTGTGTGTATTGACAAGCAGACCAGGTATTGAAGTCGATGCGAATGATGAAGGATGGGCCCTCTAAAGACTTGCGTAAGTGACTGGCATCCAAATATACAGCCGGTAGTTCGTAGTAGAAGGTGGAGTAGCTGGATTCTGCCACGGAAAGTTTTCTGCTGAAGATGGCCAATGGGTAGGGCGATCTGCTGATCATTTGTTTGAGTACTTCCTCTACACAGGCATCAATGGCATGTAGGTGGTGTATAGGAGTTGGCAAGGGAAAGATGAGAGCAGTAGCTCTTGATACAGCTTTCCTTGTGTTGAAGAATGCCGCCTCCAGAAGTAAGCCCCCACCAGATTTTTTGGCTTGCCCTTGAGGGAGTTGAGGGTGTCGATAGTTGCGAGATGTCTGACAAGAACTGATGATAATAGTTTACAATGCCTAAGAACGGTTGGTGGGCACCCACATAAAACTTGTTTTGACATTAATTTATTATTCCATGTCAAAAAAATATATTTGTATTCTTATATTTATCTGGAATAGACCTATCCATTAAGAATTGATTTCTCAGGAATTTTGAACACTGTGGCTGTTATTTGAACATTCATGCGCTGTCTATTTCCGAGATTCAAGTCATGTCTATAAATCATGAGATGGGGTGGTTCAGTATTTGTGCGGCTGATTTTCGAGCGAATTTGAGAATTATTACTGAAACTGTCTAAACTTGACTTGTGGAATAAACTTGCTAATTTAGTTCTTTAGAATAATGTATTCCAAGAATGTAATGGTTTCTCAAGTTTTGGTCGATATAATTTTTTAACTACTACTTAGTTCTTTGCTGAAAAGCTTAGTTATATTTTAGATGCCACTGACACCTGGAAAGAATTTCACATTGATAGATAAGTTGTTAACTTCGTTTGTCACGATATCAGGTCTGTATATTTTAACTAAGAAAAAAAAAAATGTGAGATCTATTTTTGTTTTCATGTCAGCGAGTGGATTGGCATAGTCAATAATTGTTTTACAATGAGCAAAATTTGTAATTGTTTTTTTTATTCGAACACTTTAAAGGTGTACTCGCTGTTTTCATTTATTCTCGGATTCTTGAAAGGTAGGATATAGTACTTATACGTAATATGCTATCTTGAAATTCAAGGCTGTGATATTCTAACTTTAATTACTTTTTTTAAACTGAAATCAATCCTCTCGGCTATGACATAAAACACATATCACTTCATTCAGATTTGACCACCATTGGATTCTTTTGGTCAATAGTTGATCTGATAGAATATCTTGGGATTTATTTATGTGTAATGGGGCATAGCTATAATTTATTTTGTTTACGTCTTTTTATCCATAAATGTGTGCATGCAGTTTATATTCGGTACTATAGGATTTCTAAGTATAAAAATTTTGGATATATTAAAATCGTGATAAAGCATTTACAACCGAAAAGGGACCAGTCTTTATATACAGTATAGCTAGAGAATGCCCCGTGTCTCTATATTTCTTTCCGAAGTTTTGTCCCAATGTTCATTAACATTATGGGAGTTGTAAAAAGTGGCTGTCTATAAACATCAGAGAACGGAGTGTTAGTGTTCCCAAGATGCGTTAAATTTCTGAGGAGAGAAGATGGGAATTATATCGAAAAAGAATTGGCTTTAATTCACCATTGTTTTTAATTGGATCAGAAATTGAAGAGAAATAAGAATCATCTGTTTTCGTCAATTATGTAATACCTATTTATTCAATAGGTTTTATTTTTATTATCGAGAGGAAAGTGAAATTGGTTAACTGTAGAAACAATTCTTTTGCTTATGTTGTTATCCTGGGGATTAACGTAAATGATAGATACATATACTGCACAACGTAACTGATTTAGTAATAGGAAAATATCTTTCACATACATCAACTACAATAATACCAATTATTTCCCTTTAATTCAATCTAACAGAATCATGGTTCTTTATCTTAAAACTAAATTATGGATTAGGTAGTTTTCAGCTGCATATTTTTACACTTTTCATTTTCATAACTCAACCAAATTCAGAAAACAATAACGTGGGTGATTTCATGCGAATTCAAAGATCACTGTATTAATTGCTTACTCTACATTTACGATTACTCTTGAGGCGAATGTCTTCTTTTATGAGTAAATTAAACCAATATTATGTACCTTTGCGGTCGGTATTTTTGGGCCACATGGCACGCCATATAGCCCAAAAAATCAATAGGTTACAAATGGAACCTAATTTATGCGTTCGCTTATACAAGTAGGGAAAAGGTAAAACTTCCAAGTGGACTTCGGCTGACTTTCTGTTTCATTTTACAGACTGATAATAAAAAGGATAATTGCTGAATACCAACGCAACATTTCAGACTATTAAGCATTTTATACCACGACTAGAGCCAGGACACAAATTTCATATCCAATGACAGATCGTTAAATAAAAACATAAATGCCGTTTTCCAATAGCTGGTTTATGACCTGAATAAAAATTGAATGAAAATATATATTGACAAAATAAAAAAATAGATTTAGACATCTTTTTTCCAATGGATAGGAAAATTGAACATTGACGTACTATTAAAAGTTTTAAGGATTTTTTTTTAAATTTCATAAACATTAATTTGAATTAGGTTAATTTCCTCATCTCCAATTTATCAAACCCAAATAGTTTTACGGCTAAGTATACAGTATTTTTTTGTAATTCGAATCAAGATAGACACAAAGTTCTAGATGAATAAATCAGTTTTATAATACTTATTACTATACTTGGAGAGTAGAGGTCCCCTTTTTTGTTTTTTTTTTCATTTGTTGATGTTGGCTACCCCGCAAAATTGGGGGAAGTGCCTTGGTATATGTATGTATGTACTATACTTAGATTAATACTCAAGTGTAGTATATTTTATTGTTGTCACATATTTTAAAGTGAACTCAAGTGACATTTCTGTCACTCTTCTAAACGGCCAATTCTACTGTACATACGTGGAAGATCATTCCTACAATTCCAGATCTAGAAAATAATACACAGGGTTCCGATTCTTCGGAAGAACTATTCTTGATCGGTTATGTGGTAGTTCGATTATAAAACATCAACTTTTCTTTTTGCTTCCACATTAGGAAACTGACCAACTAAATCATAATGTCACTTTTTCAATCCTAACATTTTAAGGTTTTACCAAGTCTCTCTCTCTCTCTCTCTCTCTCTCTCTCTCTCTCTCTCTCTCTCTCTCAATTTAATGCCAACAAAAACTTCATCGCTAATCGCGGGTTTTGATGACACAAAAATCCACGTAAATATCCGGTGATTAAGAAATTTGTTTGTTAGAGAGAGAGAGAGAGAGAGAGAGAGAGAGAGAGAGAGAGAGAGGGGGGGGGGGCTTTCTTTTGAAGCAAAGCTATTAGTATATCGCGTGACGGAACCACTTACGAAAACTAAGAAAAATCTACAATGTTTTACTTCGTAGTTCTCGAGTACCCTTGGGACCGTTTCTTGGGCGCACTGGGAAGGGGGACCATTGGGAAAAAATACTTTATTTTCCTTTTTGCCTTGTGGGTTTACCAATAACTTTGTCCTGTGGCGCTTGACCGCTTCCATACGAAAGTGAAGGAGCAAAAGAGGTGATAGAGGCCACTGGAGAAACAAAAATGTTTTTCTTGCAGGAAAGTTTTTTGCTCTTTCGTCTGATTTCTAAGCTACTCTTCTGTTTGCCAAAGGGGGTCTTGGCGTGATTAGCTCATACGTTTGGAATTGGCAAAGTTGATTTTTAGGGTTATCGGTATGTTTAGATTTCGTTTGAAATAATTCAGTTGTTGAATTTGACATTGGCTCGAATTCTTCGTTAAACATTTTGTCATCATGGACTCACTTTGTGCCTGCAGAATTAACCATAAACTTATCTTTTTATTCGACCACAGGAGAAAAGGGAGAGGAATAAGGAAAAGGACTAGACCATGCATGGATGAAGCAATGGAATTTCTTGATATAGGAAGAAATCCTAAAAGAGTTAGGAAAACTGAAGCTAAATGGGAATCCTAAACCGTGGTATTATGAGGAATCCATGAAATCCGAAATGAATGATTGAATTATTGGTTTACGAATAAATGAAAGAACAGGTAGATTGGCGGGTGATACAAGCCTGTTTGATAAAGGAAGGAATCCTTCCCATGAGCTCAACAGCAGAGAGAGAGAGAGAGAGAGAGAGAGGAGAGAGAGAGAGAGAGAGAGCAAACACGTGGGGAAGAGGAATCGATTGGTAAACGAGGTGAGAATGGGACCATTAATCAAAGGAGTTGCCTTAGGTTCAATCCTACCGAGTAATCAGTTAAAGAAGTACAGTAAATATTTTGGTTTCTGTCATCAATATTATTATTGTAGTAGTATTACGAACAGGGAAAATAAGCTCTTGCGTAGATTTAGAAAAAAAATGAATTAACGGCATCAAAAATATTTGCTTAAATGTTTATTAGCAGGTTTAGCTATTTGAATAGTATCAGTCTGGACAACCAAAATACTGATAGAAGGGTTAGGTTTTCAAGCTTCATAATAGTTGTCACGAGAAAGTATGCATAGGGAAAGGGGATTATTATTATTATTATTATTTATATTGATAAGGGAATCACTCTGCTACTGTTTTTTTTTTTCCAAATATTTTATACTTCCTTAATTTGGATATTAATTTCACTTAACTTGCATATATTTTGCTTGTTATTCCGCATTGCCTTAAATGTAAGAAAAGTTAATTAATTTTACTTGAGCTTATAATCGATTTGAGATATTTAGACCTCTCTCTCTCTCTCTCTCTCTCTCTCTCTCTCTCTCTCTCTCTCTCTCTCTCTCTCTCTCTCTCTCACAAAGAAGATCATAGATTCCAGTATTGAAAGCTCAAGGTATCGGAGAACCCTTTGAACATAAAACAAAAAGAAAAGCAAAACTTTTTCTTTCTTGAAAGAGAAGAGAACAAACGCCCCTGGTGCTTTCAAGCCCAACCGACTAAAACATAACTTTTATTTCTGATTATTTTACCTGGATCTAATTTCTTACTTTTATCCCTCGTAGTTTTTCCAATGGAATGTTCCATTTTTAATTATCAAATCCATTAACTGTATTGTCACATCTATCCTCTTTGTATGTTGGTTTTAAGGAATTGAGTATAATCACCTGGTATGTAATTCCATGAGACGAGTTTTGTTAATTTCTTTATTTTTCAGTGACTTTTACTGTTTTATACACAAACCACATAGAAGAACACACACACACATACACACACTAGCGCACACACATACACACACACACATATATATATATATATATATATATATATATTTATATATATTTATATATATGTGATATATATATATATATATATATATATATATATATATATATATATATATATATATATATTATATCTATCTGTCTATCTGTCTATCTATCTATATATATATGTTTATATATATATATATATATATATATATATATATATATGTATATATATATATATATATATATATATATATATATATATATGTGTGTGTTTTTGTTCAACAAACAATCTTGTTATTGGAGGTACTCTTTTCCAACCCAAGGACATCTACAAATATACGTGACTTCACCATGTGCCAATTATAAAAATCAAATAGATCACATAGCCATTAATAAAGAGAAAACAAGGAACCTGAGAAATGTAAGAAGCTATAGAGGTACAGATATTGTTAGTGGTCACCAGCTTCTCATTGCCACACTGAAATTAAATCTGAAAGCACCTAACAGAAATGTAGATAGAATACCTAGTTTTGATACAACTAAGCTTCTAGAAGTTGAGCACAGAGTAACCTTTGCAATTGTATTTAGTAATCCATTTGCAGTCTTAGAGACTTTAAGAGACGAAAATCAGACAATTAATGTAGAATTATGTGATATTAAGAACATATATAAGTCAGTTGGTAGTGAAGTTTTGGGGCATACAGTTACAAGGAGAAAACCATGGATATGAAATAATATTTGGGGTACTATAAAAACGAGACACAGACAGGAATTGATTGTTAAAAGTTCTCGAGGAAGTAATGAAAATTACAAAGTAGAGCATGCTAAGTATTCCAGTATTGATAGTGAAGTAAAAAAAAAACCAAGAATGACTTAAGACAATATTTAAACAGGAAAGCAGATGAGGCTGACAAAGCTATGAATTAATGGGAGAAGCTATGGTGAAGAATTGCTCATTGGAGTATAAATGAAATCTCTACTGGGGCCAAGAAGGAGAAACACATTTCCATCAAAGAGAGAGATGGATCTGTAATGACAATAAAAGATGAAAAAAGGCAACGTTGGCTGGAACACTTTAGTTAGGTCATGGATAAGAGATTTGAAGGGAATAATTTAATTGATACGCCTGAAGCTGAGGAAGACCTTGATGTGTCCATGAATGTATTCAGTGTGTTTGAAGTCGGAGCTATCATTAAAAATCTTACAAGAGATGGAAGCCGCTGGACAGTAGTATGTTGGCCAGGGCACCAGCCACCCGCTGAGATACAACCACTAGAGAGATATGGGGTCTTTTGACTGGCCAGACAGTACTAAATTTGATCCTTCTCTCTGGTTATGGTTTGTTTTCCATTTGCATACACACACACACACACACACACCGAATAGTCTGGCTTATTCTCTACATATTCTCCTCTGTCCTTATACATCTGACAACACTGAGATTACCAAACAAATCTTCTTCACCCTAGGGGTTAACTAATGCACTGTAATTGTTCAGTGGGTACTTTCCTCTTAATAAGGGTAGAAGAGACTCTTTAGCTATGGTAAGCAGCTCTTCTAGGAAAAGACACTAAAATCAAACCATTGTTCTCTAATCTTGGGTAGTGCCATAGCCTCTGTACCATGGTCTTCCACTGCCTTGGGGTAGAGTTCTCTCGCCCGAGGGTACACTCGGGCACACTTTTCCGTTTTATTTCTCTTCCTCTTGTTCTGTTAAAGTTTTTATAGTTTATATAGGAGATATTTGTACTTTATTTTTCCTTGTTTCCTTTCCTCACTGGGCTATTTTCCCTGTTGTATCCCCTGGACTTATGGCATCCTGCTTTTGCAACTAGGGTTGTAGCATAGCAAGTAATAATAATAATTATAATAATAATAACAATAAAAATCATAATACGATGGAATAACTATTGGGATGTTATTGGCTGAAAATGAATGACACCCAGAATGGCTTACAAGGTTATTTCGTAGAATGTGGCGTGAAGAAGCAAAACCTGGTGAATGGGAGCTAGGAGTGTTGGTGAAAATGGCAGAAAAAAAAGTTCTGAATGTTTGCAACAATTACAGAGGCATCACACTTACGTCAGTTGTCACGAAGATATATAGTACGCTCATTCTAAAGAGACCAGAGAGAAAGATTGATGAAAAGCTGAGAGATGAACAAGCAGGATTTACAAAGGTAGTTGTACTGACCAAATTTAAATTTTAAGATGTGTTGTACAGCAATGTGTAGAATATAGAAATCCACTTTTGATGGCATTTGTGGACTATGAAAAGCCTTTGATAGTATGCACCGGCCAATTTTGTGAAGAGTCTTACGTTATTATGGAGTTCCAGAGACGACTGGCCAAATCTAACCGAGTCCCATTGCGTCAATAGTCGTAGGAGATGATGATATATATGTATGTATATATATATATATATATATTATATATATATATATATATATATACTGTATATATATATATATATATATATATATATATAGATATATAAATATATATATAATACATATATATACAGTATATATATATATATATATATATAGATATATAAATATATATATAATACATATATATACAGTATATATATATATATATATATATATATATATATATATATATATATGTGCATATATAGATATATAAATATATATTTACAGTATATATATATATATATATATATATATATATATATATATATATGTATATATGTATAAATAAATATATATATATATATATATATATATATATATATATATATATATATATACTGTATATATATAATACATATATATACAGTATATATATATATATATATATATATATATATGCATATATAGATATATAAATGTATATTTACAGTATATATATATATATATATATATATATATATATATATGTGTGTATATATATAAATAAAAATATATATATACTGTATATATATATATATATATATATATATATATATATATGTGTGTGTGTGTGTGTGTGTGTGTGCGTGCGTGTGTGTTTAGATTGAAATGGTCCTAGTTATATGAAGTAGTTGATAATATTGTTTATTTGAATGAAAAAGAGCAGATTTGCTTTTTTTAATGTTAATTATATAAAAGAAAGAACTGTGAATGCAGTGAATCTGTAATAGAAAGCCTTTCAATTCCTTTTATAATCCAGCAAAGGTGGGATCTTTTCAGATCATTACCGTTTGGTGTTATGCGCAAGTTTCTCCTTTTCTTGAATCAAACCCTTTTGCACAGTGACCAAGGTAACATGAAACTCGATGTTTTATTTCTGTGTCCTAATGCAAAAGTGTCTATATTTTCCCTGTGGTCCCGACAATGTAATAAAATTTTACTTGACCTTCATGCTTATGGAGCTGTGGTCCAAGATAGGTTTTTCCATTGGATATGTTTATTTCTGTATTGAACTACTGTCCCTATTAGAGACATCGAGCATATGATACCTAGTTTTTTCCCAAATAAGTTTACAGTTACACACGCGCGCTCGCCCGCACACACACATGCATAAACACACACTTTGTTTATATGTATGTCTGTGTAAACATATGATTTTTAAATGTGTATATATATATAGATAGATATATATATATATATATATATATATATATATACATATGCATATATATATATATATATATATATATATATATATATATGTATGTATGTGTGTGTATGTATGTATGTATGTTTGTGTGGGTGTGTGATTGTTATTATTAGTGTTTATGATTAATATATAATGCCTCAGTGGAGTTTAAAAATTCAAGAATAATTCTATGCGGACAAGACCTCCATTTACGTTTTTTATTTAATATTTGGGGTCTACTTGTGTTTTGACTCACTTTTTTCTTTACATGATTATTGGCCAGAACTACATCGGATGAACGATGAAAGTGCACTTCATTATAAAGGCTATGCCGATGACAATTAAGAATACAAAGATATTAGGAATCTCCGAAATTAACTAATATTGATAAAGATTTTAGATTTTTTTAAGTGGAAAATTTTCAAATTAATTTTGTTGTGTGAATGATTTTTCACAAGGCTTCAAAAAATTTAATGATTCATTCTATTAACTTCCCCACCATCGATGAAGCTAACAGAACCGTAAGTTTCGTCGAAGATGGCGAAGCACGGAATTTATGTAGGTTTTTCAGGAACGTTATTTTTTTCTGTGAAGAAGGCCAAATTATGTGTACTTATATAAGCTTTATATATGTAAGTTTATAATTTTACTCACACATATATGTTATATATACACTAAATTTTTGTATATTGAATTATAAAACTTTGTGAAAAGGGCTTATTTTTTCATATGTGATGTAAAATAAAGCATTCAATGCGTTTGTATGTGTCGATATAAACATAAAACAAATGACTGAGATATCGTTGTGTTCTGGAACAAGAGTTCTACTGTAGAAACTCCTTTGGCGCTTGCAAGAAGATTCGATTGAGTCCCTGGCGGAGCGCAATGCTAGTCCTGGGCGCTCCCAGTCTGTCGGGAACATTCGGAAGTATTGAGTTATCCGATGTGGTAACGTCCTTGACTGGTGAACCCCAGACTGGGGATCGAGTCCCGTTCAAACTCGTTAGTTTCTTTAGGTCTATCAGCAGCCATTGCCTGGCCCTCCTTGGTCCAAGCTTTGGTGGAGAGGGGGCTTGGGCTCTGATCATATATATATATATATATATATATATATATATATATATATATATATATATATATATATATATATATATATTTATATGGTCAGTTTCTAGGGCATTGTCCTGCTGGATAGAGCAGTGTCACTGTCCTCTGCCTCTGCCATTCATGAGTGGGCTTTAACCCTTTATTGGTCCCTCGTATATAAAGGACAGGTGACGAGCGGAAGGCAGGAGACCTGACCAAACACTACTCGTGAGTGGAGACATTTCAGCTACATCCATTATGACTTGAAATTTGTTACTGAACTTGCAACGATATTATATCTTAAAGAAGATTAAGAAAGTTAAGAAATTCTTTTATTCACCATTAGAAGCTGTGCTCCTATATATCAACTTTTTTTTTTTTATCTGAAACTAAGCAACGTCGTCTGTCCCACGCTGCTAGAAGTTTGTGAAGTCAACCCAAGGCCTACTTCTTCGTAAGAACTTATGTATAATACTAATTAGTTTTAGTGTGCCGTGAGTATTTGGTAGATCTTGAATGATATTATAAATTCTTATGTTAAATCTTAAATATAGTTATATTTTATGTATGTTGGCTATCATTTTCATTTGCTGTTAATGCTTTGCTATTGTTTCGTAAACTTTATGAGTAGATTTTGCATAATCTACGCAGTGTACAATAGTTGAACGTAACTATATATATATATATATATATATATATATATATATATATATATATATGTATATATATATATATATATATATATATACTGTATATGTATATATATATGTGTATATATATATATATATATATATATATACATACATATATATATATATATATACATATATATATATATATATATATATATATAGTTACGTTCAATTATATATATATATATATATATATATATATATATATATATATATATATATATATATATATATATATATTGTCAGCGCGTATGGGCCAGGTACTGAGAAAAGTGAAGAAGAGCGGAATGAGTTTTGGAATGAATTAACTAGGTGTGTAGAAGGACTGGGTAGAAGGAATTATGTAGTTGTTATGGGTGACTTAAATGCTAGAGTGGGTGCTGGAGAGGTAGAAGGTGTCATTGGAAAGTATGGCGTACCAGGTGAAAATGAGAGTGGTGAGAGACTGGTAGATATGTGTGTTGAACAAGAGATGGTAATAAGTGCTTGCTTTTTTAAGAAGAAAGATAAAAATAAGTATACATGGGTAAGAGTGGCAAATGGAAGAGTAGTAGAAAGGGCATTAATGGATTATGTGTTGATAACTAGAAGAATGTTTGGAAGATTGAAAGACGTGCACGTGTTTAGGGGTATGGCTAACGGTATGTCTGATCATTTTTTGGTGGAAGGAAAATTGGTTGTAGCAAAAGAGTGGGGGAATAGAGTAGGTGGATGTAAAAGGGAGCTAGTGAGGGTTGAAGAGCTAATAAAACCTGGGGTAAGAAGTAAATATCAGGAAAGGTTGAAAATGGCATATGACGAGGTGAGAGTAAGAGAAACTGGTAATTTAGAGGAGGAGTGGAAGTTAGCAAAAGAAAATTTTGTTGGGATTGCAAGTGATGTATGTGGCAAGAAGGTTGTTGGAGGCAGCATGAGGAAGGGCAGTGAATGGTGGAATGAAGGAGTGAAGGTAAAAGTGGAAGAGAAAAAGAGGGCTTTTGAAGAATGGCTGCAGAGTAATAGTATAGAGAAGTATGAAAAATATAGAGAGAAAAAGGTGGAAGTAAAGCGCAAGGTACGTGAGGCAAAGAGGGCAGCTGACCTGAGGTGGGGTCAGGGACTGGGTCAGTCATATGAAGAGAATAAGAAGTTTTGGAAAGAAGTGAAGAGAGTAAGAAAGGCCGGCACAAGAATTGAAGAGACAGTGAAAGATGGAAATGGAAGGTTGTTAAAAGGAGAGGAGGCAAGGAAAAGGTGGGCGGAATATTTTGAAAGTTTGCTGAATGTTGAGGATGATAGGGAGGCAGAGATAATTGCTGTTCCAGGTGTTGAGGTGCCAGTGATGGGAGATGAGAATGAGAGAGAGATTACAATAGAGGAAGTGAGGAGAGCACTAGATGAAACGAGAGTAGGAAAAGCATCTGGTATGGATGGTGTGAAAGCTGAGATGTTGAAGGAAGGGGGTGTGACTGTAATTGAATGGTTGGTGAGATTGTTTAATGTGTGTTTTGTGTTGTCAATGGTACCAGTAGATTGGGTCTGTGCATGTATTGTACCACTATATAAGGGTAAGGGAGATGTGCATGAGTGTTGTAATTCAAGAGGTATTAGTTTGTTGAGTGTAGTTGGAAAAGTGTATGGTAGAGTACTGATTAATAGGATTAAGGATAAAACAGAGAATGCAATCTGGGAAGTACAGGGGGGTTTTTGAAGAGGTAGGGGTTGTATGAATCAGATTTTTACAGTTAGGCAGATATGCGAGAAATATTTAGCAAAAGGTAAGGAGGTGTATGTTGCGTTTATGGATCTGGAGAAAGCATATGATAGAGTTGATAGGGAAGCAATGTGGAATGTGATGAGGTTATATGGAGTTGGTGGAAGGTTGTTGCAAGCAGTGAAAAGTTTCTACAAAGGTAGTAAAGCATGTGTTAGAATAGGAAATGAAGTGAGCGATTGGTTTCCGGTGAGAGTGGGGCTGAGACAGGGATGTGTGATGTCGCCGTGGTTGTTTAACTTGTATGTTGATGGAGTGGTGAGAGAGGTGAATGCTCGAGTGCTTGGACGAGGATTAAAACTGGTAGACGAGAATGATCATGAATGGGAGGTAAATCAGTTGTTGTTTGCGGATGATACTGTACTGGTAGCAGACACAGAAGAGAAGCTTGACCGACTAGTGACAGAATTTGGAAGGGTGTGTGAGAGAAGGAAGTTGAGAGTTAATGTGGGTAAGAGTAAGGTTATGAGATGTACGAGAAGGGAAGGTGGTGCAAGGTTGAATGTCATGTTGAATGGAGAGTTACTTGAGGAGGTGGATCAGTTTAAGTACTTGGGGTCTGTTGTTGCAGCAAATGGTGGAGTGGAAGCAGATGTACGTCAGAGAGTCAATGAAGGTTGCAAAGTGTTGGGGGCAGTTAAGGGAGTAGTAAAAAATAGAGGTTGGGCATGAATGTAAAGAGAGTTCTATATGAGAAAGTGATTGTACCAACTGTGATGTATGGATCGGAGTTGTGGGGAATGAAAGTGATGGAGAGACAGAAATTGAATGTGTTTGAGATGAAGTGTCTGAGGAGTATGACTGGTGTATCTCGAGTAGATAGGGTCAGGAACGAGGTGGTGAGGGTGAGAACGGGTGTGAGAAATGAGTTAGCGGCTAGAGTGGATATGAATGTGTTGAGGTGGTTTGGCCATGTTGAGAGAATGGAGAATGGCTGTCTGCTAAAGAAGGTGATGAATGCAAGAGTTGATGGGAGAAGTACAAGAGGAAGGCCAAGGTTTGGGTGGATGGATGGTGTGAAGAAAGCTCTGGGTGATAGGAGGATAGATGTAAGAGAGGCAAGAGAGCGTGCTAGAAATAGGAATGAATGGCGAGCGATTGTGACGCAGTTCCGGTAGGCCCTGCTGCTTCCTCCGGTGCCTTAGATGACCGCGGAGGTAGCAGCAGTAGGGGACTCAGCAGTATGAAGCTTCATCTGTGGTGGAAATGTGGGAGGTTGGGCTGTGGCACCCTAGCAGTACCAGCTGAACTCGGCTGAGTCCCTGGTTAGGCTGGAGGAACATAGAGAGTAGAGGTCCCCTTTTTTGTTTTGTTCTTGTTGATGTCGGCTACCCCCCAAAATTGGGGGAAGTGCCTTTGGTATATGGATATGGATATGGATATATATATATATATATATATATATATATATATATATATATATAAATATATTGTTGGGTGAGGGGGTCTTCTTTGTGGGTTATTTAGTACTCGTCGACATTTTTGGTTTCTTTATTGTCGAGTGTCACTGGAAAAATTACATACAATGAGAAATTCATATGGCGACAATTCTTCAATTAATAAAAAAAAACATATTTAAAGAAAACCCTATTCTATACACATTTCAAACAACATTATTGGAAACCTCTATTGCTATAATCTCGTTAATTGTGATTCCTTTGTATTCTATTTCTTGCATGTTACACATTTTTATTAATATTTCCAATAAAGGCCTCTAGTATAATAACTTGATTACAAAATTCGTAATACTAGGTGGGTGAATCCCTTGGTTCTGCTATATCAACTCTATAGAAATAAGCACTAAGCATTAATAGACATCATTAAGTCATGAGAGAATTTCACTAAATAGTTATTCGATGTGTGGCATATTTTATCTAGCTTAATCCCTTACGAACTCTATTTTCCCTCCTTAAATTGTAAAGACCTCTTGATAACATCTCTTACTTACAATTTTGTTTGTGTCCACCGTAAAGACCGTCCACCTCTCTCCCCTAAATGGGCCCCCGGGTATGTTCCTGCCGAGGGTACGTGACCGTTAGGACAAACCTACCCCTCACTTTATCTCATGTTTCTATATTTCATTATATTAACATCCCTTAAGCTATTGTTATTTAAACAGCAACCCTGACAACCCTTTTTTTTGTCTCTAACTCTCAGAACAATGTGCTTCTTACCTTATATTATAATTCCATCTTAAAGTCGTCGATGTCAATTCTCTCAAAACACGTCTGCTCTCAATGGTTACACTGCGATCAAGAACAACCTGTCGCTTTCCCAAGCGCTTGAACAGGGGTATGGCGGGAGATGGCTTGATGGTTCTTTTGTTTTCTTTGTTACTAACATATAAAAGGTGTCCCCAAAATTATTGTTTCTGACTAAAACTTCCTCATTTTAATTTTCTTATTATTTTATAACGTGTATGCCTCTATTAGTGACCGAAATTTAATTACAAATTTTGGATTTACCACGAATAGTCATTCAAAGTTGCGCGGGGAAAAGGTGAAATTTCCCTGAGAGAAATTTTCCCTGCATGAGACTTCCCTGCGTTTACATATATATATATATATATATATATATATATATATATATATATATGACATCAGGCGTGGAGGAAATAGAAACAAAAAGTTGACCAAGTTTTGTTTTCATTATACCTCTAGTAGACCTTGAGAGATGTAGTGAAACACGAGAACACTTGGTCCACTCTATGATTCCTTTTTCCTTCCCGTCTGTAGTTATATATATATATATATATATATATATATATATATATATATATATATATATATATATTATAGACGAGGGGAAATTATTTTATAATGTTGAGTACATGCAAATGTTATGACCCCTTGATCATAAACCTTTTTAATATCAGCCAACGTAAATTCACAGCGTATGCGCTGGTCTTATTTTCTTTAGCATATATATGTATATGTATGTATATATATATATATATATATATATATATATAGATATATATATATTTATATATATATATTCATATATATATATATATATATATATATATATGTATGTATGTATGTATGTATATGTATACCTATATAAATCGTATAAATATAAACATGAAGCTTATGTACAATATATATATATATATATATATATATATATATATATATATATATATATATATATATACATATACATATACATATACCTATTTAAAGAGAGGAGCTTACACTGATGTTACGTCAGCTGATATTAAACAAGTTTATGATCAACTGGTCATAACACTTAGAAAATATAATACTGTAATATAATGCATGTGCTCAACATTTTGAAATAATTTTCCTTCGTTTATGAGAAATGGTATTCAAAGAACATTTGTTTCGGACAGATATACGTTTCCATCTGTTGTTAAGGAAAACACAATAGGATTCTCTTGTTATAGCTCAGTCGTTAAAGGATTAACATGCTCCTAATCCCGGCTTAGCCACTCACCGTTTATTAAAACAAAAGCTCTGAAAATTGTGTTTGCTATTATGCACGGGCTTTCAGCAGGCTTAAACTATTATTTTGATTTGGAATTCTGTCTACAAAGAATTTGACCTTTGCTTTGTTTATTTTTTTTTAGATATAATGATGTGTGTTTTCTAATATAAAAGATTAAAGTAAGTTACACTGAATAAAAGAAAAAAAGAATTCTGGTAGTCGTTTCGACGCACTTTACAATGAATATCCCCAATGATATATGGAAAGCTGGTCTTTCAATTGGCTCGTCAGATAAGGCATTAATGTCCCCATATTTTGGTAATACACGCGCAAACGCACATCGATAGCCTATGTATATAATTATGCAGTATATACAGTGTACAGTATAAATACATACTAAAGGCATAAGTGTATGCAAATTTATAACTTTATTTACAGTGCATATATATATATATATATATATATATATATATATATATATATATATATACATATATATGTATATATATATATATATATGTATATATATATATATATATATATATATATCATATATTTACATATATATTATATATATATATATCTATATATATATATATATCTATATATATATACTGTATATATATTATATATTATATATATATATATATATATATATATATATATATATATATATATATATATGTATATGTAAACTATATGCTGGTGGTAAAATGTAAGACTTTCGTGATTATTTCACATGACCATGTAATGTAATAGCTTCAATTTCATTACGTGTATTGACATTTTGATTCTGGATCTAAGTTCGTATAATTGGTCTCGAGAATAGTTCTGCTTTTATATGTTAGTCATGTAGATCTTTTATTCAAACCTGAACGGATAGTAGTCGGTTGATGACTTCTTTAGATTTCTATCGAATTTTTAACCAGATTGCAAAGAATAGTTGTTCCTTGGGACTACAGAAAAAAATAGGAATGTAATATATGTAGTGATCCCCCTGGGAATGTTGTTCTCCCTTCACTTATTATGGATGTGAATGTGGTTTGGCATTGTGAACAAGCTTATTGGTCATATGGAAGATAATATTCATCCCTCTGGTTGCTGAATCCCTTTATGCAGATGGAACTAAACCTAGTGTATATTGGTTAGATTGGATCCTCCATACCAAAATCTTTCTGGTAATGTATATTCCATAACATGCTATTCATTTAAATTTATGTGTGATTGGTATTGCTATCTCACTTTTGCGAAAAAATATCTGCCCTGTACTTTCCTTCAGTACACAAAAATTTGTATTAGTGTCAGTTTTCATTGTTTAGATGATAATATCTGGCACCAAGGTTGAATTATTATTATTATTTTTTTTTTTTTTTTTTTTTTTTTTTTTTTTTTTTTTTTTTTGCTCACATCATAAGATTATTTGTCGACCAGCTTTTGCACTTACATTTCTCCAGGCTAGTATCAAGTAAGAAGTATATTCCAACAGTCTCGACTTTTCTCATTAAGGGTCAATAACAAACGCTAAACAGCAGTCTTGAACTTTTATTCCTGCTATTGCAGATTGTGAAATGATCTTCCCAATTTAATAAATCAACAGGTGGAACTTGGTGCCAACATTTTTCTGTTTTCTTATATTAATATCTTATATCAATGTTCATCCGTTCCTTATTTATATTTATTCATCTTGATATATTTTAAGATTTCCCGTTGGGGCACATAGCCTTATGGCATTCTTATTTTCCAATAAGTGTTACAGCTTTGTTAGTAATGATAGCACCAATGATTATACTGCGTATATAATCTGAAACTCTAAAAACATGTCTGTTTATAAGTTAATTCAACGTTTCAAATTACTGTGGTATCAATGATCTTTATTCTCAAATTTCAGACCGATGCTAATATACTATAGATTGAAATTTACCTTGTTTCTGGGCTTTTAGAGAGAAGTTAATCAATACTATTGTCCTATTTTTGAGTTTTCAAAAGCTCTACCCCAAAACAATCCATGTCCTTAGCCTTGATCCTGATGTTGTGCAGATCCTATTAGAGGACAATCTTGCCGGTCTTCTGAGGCAAGTGGTCCTGGGCCAATTTGGTGTTTGTTTTAAGATCAAGCAGACGAGCTGCATCAGCCCTTGCATCATCATCCAGCCGCCTCTCTTGTGGAAGATGTTTGTAGGCTTCCTGGTTGCAAAGAAAATACTGATGAAAGTTAACAACAAAAATGACAATGAGTACATTCACTTGTAAGGCCATTTTTGTTTCATTCACGCTGCATTTATTGCAGTAGGCTTACTGGTACACGGCAGGTTACTGATTTACCTCAGAGATGGGATGATTATGGTCTTCTATGATGTTCTTGACTTCCAAGTGATGTGCATCCGCAGTCAACCTCAGCCTGGTGAGTGTTGTGCACTCTTGCTGATAGAACCTTGAGAAATTTGAATAGAGAATAAAAAATGGATTTAGAACTTTGAAAATATAGGTCGTTATACCCGAGTTTGTCTAAATAATATTAATACTTTGCTAATTCAACCTATGTAAGTTAGATATAAGAA
>NC_090768.1:16927916-16930416 GCF_036898095.1 Palaemon carinicauda
GCTATAAGCTCAAGGGCTCCAACAGGGGTAATATTCAGTGAGGAAATGAAATAAGAAAACAGATAGAATAGTGTGCCTGAGTGTACTCTCAAGCAACACCAATTGGAAAGTAGCTATTGAGCAATTATAGCCCAGTATATAACCCTTTGAACGAAGAATAATTTCTCGGTTATTTTAGTGTTTTGTATGAGGGAATAGGAGAATTTGAAAAGAATAGGCCAGACTATTCGATGTTTGTGTAAACAAAGAAAAATGAGCCGTAACGAGGGAGGGATCCAATGTAGTACTATATCCAGTTAGAGAACCCTATAACTCTCTAACATTAGCATCTCAACGGGTGGCTGATGAATTGGCAAAGTTACCACCTATGAAATTGGAAACCCCATAACGCGGACATTTGGTGACTTTCACACATCGCAGTCTGGTGTTTTTTTGGCTTAGAAGAAGAGGCTCAAAAGTACTGTACTTTTAAGGAACGTCTCTTTCAACTACCTCAATATTTTTATCAGAATGTTTGAAATCGGTGTTTAAATGAAGAAAACAAAAATCATTATCTTACAAAGGCTTCTTCGAACATTTTTCTAATGTACTTGTATGATCTTCTATATGTAAGCATAGACATGCGTAAATGGGCTACCCCCTCCCCCTTTTCATTTGCATTCCATATGAAAAAACCTCCTTTCATTTGAAGCACAGTAGCTCAGAATTTGTAAAATCTGACTAATAACCATATCATATTTCGTTTCTGTGATAAACAGTTCTACTTTTTTATTTGTAGTTAATTTGTGGTGGATGACCTTTTTATACCACTAATTACCCATTTCTAATTACCATTCCGTTGACGTGATAATGCTGATAAATATCCGGGCTGGTGACTATTCGGTTAATTTACGTCGTACATTTATTATAGGCATTTATTTTATTGCGACGGGCAATGGGTAATTCCTTCGTTTTAATAACTGGGAATCGGTCAAGGTTTGATTATCATTCCAGCATATTAGATTGACCATATTTCCCCGTTGATGTGACGTAAGTCTGGATTTATTTGTTACCTTAATTATAGGTAATTAGACAAAAGTATACCAATTAAGCTTGATTAGTCAGGATGAAAAGTTGTGAGTAATTGAGTTTAAATATTGAGGTTAACATTCAGTTCTTAGTTTCTACTTTTTCAACATTGAAAGTACATGTTAGGGGCTAGCTCTAAGATTTTTTAAGACATTGAGCACTGTTGTATTCATACTTCAAACTTTGAAAATATTAATTTATTTGTATTTAGGCAAAACACATATCACTCAATCCTTGTCTCACAGAGCCATCCTCATGAAAATAATAAGTCTTTACATTTAGCTCCGTAGACAGTTGCAAGAGCTGCTGCTACTACTTCCAAAATATTCATTACACTTATCGGAGGCCTCGTTCCATTTGCAGACGTAATGAGTCGTTCAAACAGTTATTATGGCACATTAGAGCCCTGGGGAAAGGTCTCAACCTGGAGTACTTTTGAGAACAATGTGATTTATGCTTATTCATTACTGAAGGAAATTGATCTGAGCAGAATGATTATGGGATACATTACGCAAATTACTTATTACTGGCTGATTTTAGGTTTTCATCGTGCATAGGTGTGAGTATTTTGTTTGGGTTTAGTTGGAGTGTTTATTACTAATTCTGTGTTAGTCGATTTTTAGATATCTGTAGTAATAAAGAGTGATTTATAAGGGATGCTATCAGATAAATTACCTTTTGAAATATAGAAAGCTTTGACGCTTAGCTTAAACTTTTATTATGGCTCATATATAGTTTGGAGAAATCTAAAAATACAGAGTTGCACACACAGACAAACACTAAAGTGCTCTCTGACACAGACGCACACACATACACACACACACACACACACACACATATATATATATATATATATATATATATATATAGAGTTGAATAAAAAAGGTTTAGGAAAACGTTATTCAGTTAAAATGATAATTCCTTTAAGGAAAGATGAGATCTAGAAATTTTCCTGACAATGGAATGAATTGACCGAGTTTTTTAAACGGAAAGACTAATATCTTAAAAAATAAAGATTTTGAATGAAGCAGACTAAGGATGCTGAGCTTACCAGATAACTTATCATATGTATGATATATAAAAAGATAGGGCTAATAGCCTACTACCTTCGTCCAGTAGTAGTTTTGTAAAGCCAAAAGAAAAAAGATCAAATAAAATAAAAGTAGAGAAAGAGAATAATCTCAAAGGAAACGATACACATAACTCTCGAAGAATGAGGGTAATGATATTTTAGACTGGGGAACTGGAGATAAGACTAGCTTTACAGATTCATAATCCAAACGCTTTCTTATCGTTTAAAAAAAGCACATTTGGAAAGAGGTGATATCATCTGGTATAATGAAGCCAGCGGGTGGGTGAGTGGTGTCATTAATCAGATGAATTTCCTCTGTTTTGGTCGGGTTGAGAAGAAAAACCAAAAACTAATTGTTAT
>NC_090768.1:16935416-16945416 GCF_036898095.1 Palaemon carinicauda
CAGTTTTTTTTTTTTTTTCTGTAACGTTTTTCCTCGAAAAAGCTTTGTATATCTGAATTTCAGATAGAAATTCACTTATCCTGGAGAAAATTGTTGTTTCCTTTTCACAAAGAAAAAATTGATAGGCAAAGAATTCCGTTTATTTAATTTTAGAGGAAGCGAGTGGAAATATTTTATTTTAAAGGAAGAGAGTGGAATTCTTAAGTTTTTGTTTTTATTGTCCGTCCTTTTTAAGTTTGCTTGATTAAAAAGATTTTTTAGAATACCGTTTTATCCACTAGTATACTGTTAATTCACAAAGAATGTCATTTAGAAACATTTTAATGTTTGAGAAAGGATAATAATAATAATAATAATAATAATAATAATAATAATAATAATAATAACAACAATGTTATTATTATTATTATTATTATTATTATTATTATTATTATTATTAAATAAAAAGGATAAATTCCTTTTATTTATAAAGGAAGTGCTTAAGTAAAACTGAAACAGAAAGAAGAGGAGAGATAAATTGAGATTGATTTACAGAAGTGAAAGTATCCCTAAAAATAAACGAAATGCACATACCTGAAAATGGATTCCTACATAGAAAACCTATGATGATAGCGGAATGTTATCCTAAAGTAGCGTTCAAGTCTCTTACACTTACAGATATTAAGGTCAGTAATGCAGCCAGGAAAGCTGTTCCAAATTTTCACAGCGTGAAGTTTAAACCCTTTTCGTTTTGGGCAATGTGAAATCGTGGCTATTCAGCAGAATGGGGATAATTGCACTCTGTAAAGCAAGTAGTAGGTGCTGCAACTGTACACGGAAGCATAGAAAAAAGTTAAATATAAGTTCCTGTCAAGTACTTTTTAAGTAATCTAATTGAATAAGATTTCTGTTGTAAAGATGTCGACTGAGGTGCTACTGACATCCACACTAGTGTATAGTATTCTGTAAAATGGTCCTATAAAAAATCTTGAGTCTTTTGTATGGAACTCTCACATCATTTCTATAGGTCTAGGGAGCATTTATGACAATATATACATAAGGGCAATGTTTTATTATTGAATTATGTATATTGTAATTAATCAAAAAATAAAAAAATAAAATTTAGTCTTTGAGTAGAATGTTGCCTATGCAAAGCCAATTGTGAGGTGGGGCCGCGAAAAGTTCAGATAATTAACAACCTCCTAATTTTACTTAAGTATACCATGAGTGCCACTTCTCGAAAAACTAATCAATTGTGTAAAAAAAATATTTTAGATATTTGACAAAAAAAAAAAACATGTGACTTTATAGTTTTATACATTGGCTAATTTGTCAGCTGGGAGAATTCGTCATTAATTCGTAAAAATATAAGTATCCGGACATAACCATTACCTTTATATGGTAAATAGAGTCATTTGTTGCAACAAATGCTCTCGCATGCGTATGTAGCATTTTTTTTCTTCATTATTCAATTTCAAATAACTTTATTATTGATCAGGTAATTAATGTAATGTAAATTTTTATTATATTACAAAGATTGTAGACTCGATCATTGGCTAAATGAAAACTGGGTTCTGGATTCCCGAGACTTGTTCTTTTTAAAACGAAGATTCGTCGTGTGTTTCATTGCGTAGCGATTAACCGAGTCCCTCCAAGTGTAATTCAGACTTTATCAGTTGTTTGAATGTATTTTTCCATCTGTCGATGGCTTTATATTCGTAATGCTATTTACTTTGCTTTAACTGTACGAACTATCTTATGTATATTGTGACTGAATATACTTTTATATTCGCTCATGTCTGAACTCCATTTTTAAGGTTTTAGCTAAACATTTAGCATCATCGATTATATTTATTAAACTGAAGATACGGAGATCGATCTACGGTAATCTAACAGTCAAAAGATATTTATGGACAAATATCAAATGTTTATCATGCGTATTAAAGACTGATTTATTTTTAATTTTTTGTTTTAACCTGGAAGTATTAAGGCTGGGTGAAGAAAAATCGTAAATACCTTATATGTGACTCACCCATGACGTCCACAGACTTGGTCTTAGAAGCTAATTAGGCGTCGAGTAAGGCTAAAGTATTTATGTAGTTTTACGGAATGTGGCAAATGTGTGCAAATTCCAATATATTTCAAGAGGCAGCATTTTTAAAAGCCCTGTCTGATTGATTCAAATATTAGGCTTTACTTTTCATTCAAATCAAATTATGGATTGCTATACTAGATATGGGATATTTAGAATAGGCCACATTAATTTTACCAAATGAAATATTCTATGCTTCTAATCAGCCATATTATTTTATATATTTATTCTTCGTTGTTGTAATTGTAAATATTTTCTAATGATGAAGTAAGACATTGATGACAAGTGAGATCGTTAGAAAAAAAATGGCCTGAGTATGCCCTCTCCCTCAAATAAATCCTATTAAACAAATACATGTTTAAAAATAGATTACTCCTACAGTTATAGGAACACTATGCCTCTATCTAATTCCGGACTCTCTGAACAAGACCTAACATAAAAGAAGAGCTCCTCGGGTAACCACGAATCTATGACAAAAGAATAACACTTAATATGAAACTTATTTTTTGTTTTCCTGCTCATTTGGCAAAGCGAATCGTTACTGATATATTCCTTTCCTTTTCCTGTTTGAGAATGAAAATTATTTTCGTCGTTAAACCTCTCCATGACAAAGGAAAATAAATGAAACCAATTAACTTGCAATCATTATTCCCCGAGAGGCTCTGCATTAACTTTTTTTCTTTAATTTTTTTGCCAAACATCGGTTCCCTTTGATGTTAGCGCTTTCCATTCTTTTAATATTCAAGGACGAAATTCCTCTTCAGCCATCAAGATCAATCGCTCCCTGTGTTGGGGCCTTTTACCTGTACCTGTGTATCGTTGTGTCTTTTAAATGCCATCCGTATCCCGAAGGAGGAATTTCTCCTCTCTCTCTCTCTCTCTCTCTCTCTCTCTCTCTCTCTCTCTCTCTCTCTCTCTCTCTCTCTCTCTCTCTCTCTCTCTCTCGTTTTGATTCTCAAACACAGTATCTCTAAGGCCTCTGATATTTTTTTTTCAATTTCTCTATCGACTTCAGATTTTTATTTTTCACTTTTTATTCTTGTTTCCTTGTTTACTTTTATCCTCTTGAGAGAGACACGAGGCCTTTCAAGTAAGAGTAAACTTTCTTTTGAACAGTTACATGTTCCTGTTCAACTTGGTGTACGTTTAATGTTTGTCTGGCGGCCTTATGTATAAATACAATATAAATTATTATAGGTGAGTAGTGAAGAACGCTTTCCTATGAAGTATTTTACTTTTACAATTTTTTTTAACAAAATTCAAGCGTTGAAATTAGGTATACTCAAATATTATTGAAGATAATATTCATGAGTAGGGTAAAACAAAATAGATTGATCAATCTTTGAGTATACGTGAAGCTACTAAGATATCCTATAGGAAATGGTGTTTTGCTGCACGTTGTTCAATATTGCTTTAATGCCTGGGTCACGTTTTCTTTGGTAAACTTTTTTTCAAGGAGAGAGGAATTTTCCTTCGTAAATAATTTTGATTAGTCTTTGTTTTACGATGGTGTTTTTTATTTATTTTTTTTATTATAACTATCGTTCTGTCTAATCAAAGCTTTGTTAGTTGTTTTCTTTACTTTTGTTACTTCACGCTTTAACAGTTAGGTTTTATCGTCATTATTTTACAAATAAAATTGTTTGGCATTCACATTATCTTTCAAATGCGTTGACCACCGGATTCGTTTTATACAATTTCTTTTCAAAATGTAATGAAGTTGAAGTGAAATATTTGTTTTGCGTATTTTTTATACCCATATACTGTAGGTTTTTGTCAGGAAGATATTTCACCTTTACAGAATACATGTAACATTTTGTTTAGATCTAACTCATATCATATGCAACATAAATTTATTCACTTCCATCGACTGTCTTTCAGTTGATTGTATTATGTATTCCCCTCGGTTTTATTGTTTATTTACAAACACAGTATATTTTGTGTACTGACTTGATATTATGTTTACTTTTGTACTCTAAAGAAGAATCAGTAAACCGATGCTCTTTATCGCCCGTCAATCACTGATAGACAAACTGTATTGACAGTAGTCACCAGTCGAGAACACATAAACTATGTATGTTTGTGGAAGCGTGAACCACTAAATAATTCTCTCTCTCTCTCTCTCTCTCTCTCTCTCTCTCTCTCTCTCTCTCTCTCTCTCTCTCTCTCTCTCTCTCTCTCTTGTCATATAGACTAGTATTTTTGCGTGATACTTGAACATTTAATATTGTATGTTTTAGCATCCATTTCTGAATAGAGCACATTCAAAATCTTTGCCTTAAGTAATGAGGAGTTGAAGTTTGTATGCAGTCTTCGTCCATTTCTTTTTTTTTTTCTTTTTTTTTCTTTTTTGTATTTCGATCTATTGATAAGTTTTTGCTATGCGAAAATGCGTTGAATAGGACAGGATCTCATTACTGTCTCTTGACTTATGTTGATTTTTTTCTCCTTTCATATGTTCATATTATTTTCCTAAGGCTTGCTTTTTTAAATTAATGTCGATGAATGTTTGCTCTTACATAATTTATGAATAATATTGATACCAATTATTATAATTGGTATGTCTAATTGTCCATTACATTAAGTAAACTCACAATGTTTGAAAATGCTTTTATTCTCTACAAAGCCATTGCTCTTGATAAACAAATTTTAAATAAGCCTTGTTTATTTGAGGTATGCCTTATCTTGTACGATTTTGGGCTTTATTGTTACACCAATTTCATTCCCCAGTGTAGTGACAAAACAATATCCTCCTTCAAAATCAAAATATTTATCCCTTTTTATTATTTAGTTAAATGTCTTGGTTAAAAATAATCGCCTAAACCTCTAGCCTACGACGTAGGTCATATGACTTGAACCTGTTAATTTAAATTCCATATCTAAAGAATTTTTCTCATACGGAAGAGGCCGTGTCCTAAATAAGGTGAGGCAGTCGTAACCTAACCGAATCGACAAAGCAAGTCACATTATATTCCGAGTTAGTGTTTTCCTAAAAATAAATTGCGATTTGCCCAAGTTGCGTAAGGAACTATGTTAAATTTGATACATCATTTCATTTTCCTGTCACCTTGAAATTAGGTCAATGTCATATTCATGTCGATCAAATAATGAAGGAACTATGGTGGAAATAAATGTCAAATTTTATGAATATAGATTGATGATGAACTCGTGTTGAAAATGGATAGCTGATCACGAATGGAAAAAGTAAACCCCAATATCGAGGGAGGAGCTTTGAATATCACAGTAATACTAATTTTGTATGCTAGAGCGTATTGGAAATCTACACATATAAGATTGCAGAATATCTGTTTATTTATTGGTAAATAGAATTCCTTTATCATATCTGGTTTTATTTCATTTTAACCCTGAAGACTATGCTTTCTTTTTAAAATCTTTATTGAATTATCATAGTATTTAGAAATGGTGATATGTTACCATGCAAAATCGTCCATTTCATACCCTATCGGCTCTTTGACCTGTGTTGATATCTTAAATCCTTCAACCTATATCGAGAATATATTACGTGTTTTGTAGTTTGAAGTTCGAATCGATAAGGTATTATGTTTTGTTTTGTTTAGTAACTTTAGCTTCAATTTAAAACCCTTTATATCAATTATCCATTTATGGATGGTGGGAGAGGTAATATACTGAATATGTTTTGGATCTGCATCGAGAAATGCTTCAAGGTATTTCTGTGTAAACTGTCCATTAGAGTCAGAAGAGAAATTTACCCAACCATTTTGTTTAGAAACCTTAGATTGAAACCCGACTATTATTTCAACTTGTTTTGACTTTGTTGGGACAGGAACTAGATATTTTTATGACCCGTAGAGAGGAATACTTTGGATCTTTTATGATCTGTAGACAAAGACTTTTTTTTTTTATTATTTGCTTAGGCACTTTAGATATAAACACCTTTTGTTTGAACTCGGTTCGGTATTAGAGTGTAAAGAAGGCCCTTTTAGGCAGGAGTCGACGAGACAGTGCCATTGCTTTGTGTCCTCATGACCTTTTGACTCCCTTTTACACGACCCTTTTACACGATCAGGTTTCAAACGCCCCCGTGAAAATGACACTTGCGATCTTTATAAAGAAAAAGTTCTTTTTATTTCCATGGAGCATCTAGGTGGTCGTATAAGTATTTGAATAATGTCATGTCGGTATTTTCTTTTTTTATATTCCTTTTTATTATCATGTTTTTTAATTTAGCATTTATGCCAGTTATAAGACAAACACACACACACATATATATATATAAATATATATATATATATATATATATATATATATATATATATATATATATATATATATATATATATATATATATATATATATATATATATATATATATATATATATATATATGTATACCGTGTCAGGTTGTTCACCATAAAGTACTTGTTTAACTTGAGCAGAAATACCTCATTAACCCCTTTCCACAAACGAAAGTGCGGGTCACCCATTCCTTGTTATTTGACCTCATAATATTTTGTTGCGTCTTTTACACCTTGTACTTTTTAAATGCTCCTGGATTCGACGAGTCATCCATCAGGAGAGGTGTCATTTTGCAATCCCCGCTGGCTTTAGAACAGAACAAAAGTGTTAGACGATCTTTCATGGGCTGCTGACGGGAAATGGCCTTATTTTCTACAGTTTTGAAGGTCCTCTTCATCTTCCAAAACAGTTCGGTCTCATCACAAAAGAACACTTGCTGCGGCATGTAAGACTCAGAATCCACGTACCTTTTGAATTGTATAACAAAGGCTTCTGCTGCCTTGAGATTGGAGTGCGTAACCTCACCATGTCGAACAACAGTATTTGTATCAGTTCTCTTGAAATTTTAAACCAGCCACGACTTGCATTGAACCAGTCTTTTCTTTGTCTGCAGATATACCTAGTTCGTTTTTAACAAGGTCAGCATTCAATACCTTTGCTTTCTCATAATAATATTAGTTCTGGTTATTGTATCTCCTGCTTGCTTAATAGTAAACTAGATAAGTAGCAAAAATTGCGAGTTATGAACGCGTGGACATTGTTTCTTCCAAGGTATTCATATATAGACCTTGGTTTCTTAGATGCTAGGACCTCTTTTGCAGCATCAATTGATTTGATTTTTGTTCTTGAGAATCGGAGAAATTGTCCACATTGTACAATTGTACATTTTTTTCCTGGTCTGCCACACGTGTACCTTTTCATGTTTCATGGTTATTTTTTTCTCACCTTCACATTAATTATCTCCATGCTGTCTTTCGTAATCATCCTGGGGGCCATTGTCTAGAACTATAGATATTGTACTATACACTAATGTGCCTCGATGGTGAACAGGGGCGATTGCTATTCGATAAAGAACATGCTGTCACAATTCTTCAAAAGGCAGTTTTAAAGACTCTCACATGTTAATATTATCGTCATTATTATTATTATTATTATTATTATTATTACTACTTGCTAAGCTACAACTAGTTGGAAAAGCAGAGTGCTATAAGCCTAAGGGCTCCAACAGGGAAAATAGCCCAGTGAGGAAAGGAAATAAGGAAACTACAAGAGAAGTAATTAACTAATAAAATTAAATATTTTAAGAACAGTAACAACATTAAAAAAATATTACGTATATAAACTATAAAAACTTTAAAAAAAAAACAGAGGAAGAAAAATGTATCATCAAATAAGAGAACTCTACCCCAAGATAGTGAAAGACCATGGTAGAGAGGTATGACCCTATCCAAGACCAGAAAACCATGGTTTGATTTTTGGAGTGTCCTTCTCCTAGAAGAGCTGCTCACCGTAACTAAAGCCTCTTCTACCCTTAGCAAGAAGAAAGTAGGCACTGATCAATGACATCGCAGTAGTTAACCCCCCCCCCCCCTGATCGAGGAAGAATTGTTTGGTAATCTCAGTGTTGTCAGGTGTATGAGGACAGAGGAGAATATGTAAAGAATAGGCCAGACTATCCGGCGTGTGTATAGGCACAAGGAAAATGAGCCTTACCCGAGAGAGGGATCCAATGAACTACTGACTGGCCAGTCAAAAAACCAATAACTCTCTAGCGATAGTATCTGAACGGATGGCTGGTGCTATAAATAGATGATGCTGCTACGAGTGCTATGTGAGCATTGGAGGAGTTAAGGTCTGAGCAAGTTGGGGGGGGGGGGGGGGTGTCGTGTGTGTCGAGGTAAGGCAAAGAAAAAGGTGGTAAAAATCACGTGAATACTGCATAAGTGGCGTATGGGTACCGCACAACTGCTTTCTGTGTTGAGTGCTAGTCTTGTCAATACTTGTGCACATAAATTGCCCATACAGAGCAAGATGTTTTGTTGGCAAACCAATTAAATTCTCGTAAACCGATTTCAATATCTATTATAGTATACTGATTATTTAAAGTTACTCGTAAACCGAGGTACAGTGTGTGTGTGTGTGTGTGTGTGTGTATGTATACATATACACACACACATATATATATATATATATATATATATATATATATATATATATCATCAGCAGCAGCTTCCGTTACTAGCCCACTGCAGAACAAAGGCCTCAGACATGTCCTTCCACTTGCGTCTGTTTATAGTCTTTTTGTGCCAGTCCACACCCTCAAAATGTCTTAGTTTTTCAATCCGTTCTCTGTCCATTTATTGTCTGTCATTCTCATTATATGTCCTGTCCGTGTCTAATTCTTTTTCTTTCATGTTTTTAGATTATCCTCTACTTTAGTTGAAATTCGTTTCCATGTTGCTCTTTTTCTTCTCTTATTGTTTTCCCATCATTATTCTTTCCATAGCTCTCTGAGTTATAACTAGCTTATTTTCTAAGGATTAATTTCACAGTCCTACATTTATGTTTTTTTTTCTATTCAAATCTTCTACCATCTTTTGTAATTCCTCCCATGATTCTCAAAACACAACTATGTCATCTGCAAATTTTAAGTTGTTAAGGTGTTCCCCATTAATATTAATTCCTACATTTTCCCAATCTAAACTCTTAAAAACCTCTTCGAGGCATGCTGTGAATAATTTAGGAGATGGGGTCTCCCTGACTAATTCCTTTCTCAATCAGAATGTTCTCATTATCTTTATGTAGTTTTGTGATTGCTATACTTTCTGTATAGATATCTACAAGTGTTCTAACATAAGATTCTTCTATTCCTTGTTTTTGAACCGCTTTCATTACTGCTGAGGTTTTGACAGAATCAAAAGCTTTCCCATAGTCTATAAATGCCATACATAGTGGTTTCTTATACTCTGTTGATTTTTCCATTAGATGGTTAATTATGAAGCCTGCCTGCTCTCTTGGTTGATTAAAGTCTATTTGGGTTTGTAAATATTTTATATATTTCGGAGAGTATAGTTAGTGGGCGGTATTTTTTCAGGTCTTTTGTGTTTTCCTTTAAGTAAATTAGTATAGAGCATTCTTGCAGGCATTTGGTCTATAGTTCAGCGAGTTTCACTACTATTAAATCTCCTCCATCTATTATTAAATCAATTGATAAGCTATCTTCTGCTGCTTTGCCTCTTTTCGTACCTTTTAATATTTTCTTTACTTCTCCTACTGTTACGTTTGGTACCGGCTCAAGTGTTTCATTATTTCTATTGGTGAAGTAACTGTAGTTATGTCTTTATATCACTATTGTATAGCATTGTATAGAACTCCTCTGCAATTTTTATCACTTCATATCTATTGTGGATAATATATCCCTTTTTATCCTTTAAAGCAAACATCTGTTGGTTCCCTATTCCAAGTTTTTTTTTTCATCAATTTGATTCTTCTTCCTTTTTTTAGTTTTATCTCAATTTTGGTTTTATTGTGTTTACGAATATCTTAGGTTTTAGTTTATTTACTGTTTTGATAGTTCTTCTAATTCCATTTTATCTCTTGGATCTTATCCCCAGTTCCAATCTTTTCTTTATTGTGGGTTTTAATCTTTTC
>NC_090768.1:16950416-16952916 GCF_036898095.1 Palaemon carinicauda
GTTTCCTGCTCTCTGATTGGTTAGAATTATCTTGTCCAACCAATCACCGATCAGGAAACTTCTCTGAGCTTAAAGGGCACCCCTGTGAATCGGTGCAAATCTGCCTCACTAAAAAGAAATGACTATAGATAATTTATGCAGAGGTAGTCATGACCAGGTTAAGGCAATTGACAGCCCACGTGGAGGACATGGCACCTCGATATACATAGATAGATAGAACATTTGAGTTTGTTTGAGATTCTAATTTGGAAAAATATAAGAATAATTACGCTTCATTGCTGTTTTGTTGGTTATATAAAGTAGTGTGTTGACCATTTTAGTATCTCCTAATCTTGAAGGTTATGTTTTCTTTTATTCATGACTGATAGGTTACATTGCAAATTCTAAGGGTACAAATTATACAGTCTTTTTTCTCTAATCCCATTCAACATAGATCATGTCCTATGGTAAAAATATTTTGTTCCGCATTATTCTACAATACAAGTATAAACTTAATTTTGTTTGCAGCTGCTTAAAGATCCACAAAAAGAGAGGCTAGATGCTCTATAAAGTATGACCTGCACCTCTTAATTGCCAAATTTCTCGCTACAGCCAGGCCAATGCATTAGGGATATCATATTAAGTTCCATACAAGTATATCAAACGATCTGATAAATCTTATAACTACAATTTTCAATGAATGTTAATTTTTTCTCATGCCCCATTCCATTGTGAATTATGAAGACTATTCCCCGTCATTAAAGCCGCTATTATCTGTTGACATGAAATTATTATTACTTTTTTCCTGGTTTTCAATTAATCCCTCGAAAAAAGATTTCTTATGCATATATTCATTCACTCAAGTATAGATTTATTACTAGCAGATTATAATCACACACATTTTTATATGTGTGGGTGTGTGATTGCGTGTATGTCTCTCCAGAAATCACGACAGCTGACATGTGATAAGCATTAGTTATATATTAAGCCACGAAAGAGTGTGAAAAGATTAGATTAATATTAGTATGTCCGTCTTATTGGTGACATCATCGGTCTCAAAATCAGAATAAATATACAAGGATTTCATATTTATACCGGACAGTGATCTGAAAACAGTCAGTTTTTTTATGATTCCAGATAAATCTAAGTTAGGAAAAGAAGAAAATTCTAGATTACTGGAAAACAGACTATGGCTTGGATTTAAATAGGAAATTAAAAGGGATTCCACAATATTTCTTCTTGTAAATATATTAATATGAATTACTGTCTTGGCATCTGACTAACCAATTTGGTGTTATAAGCTAGACCAGTGGACAGCCCTCAAAACAAAGCTCAAACTAATGCTGCTTTGTTCCGAAACATGCTTTTAGATGTCTGGTGGACATGAAATACATTGTATTGTGAAATCAGAATACTATATAAATTTTCACATCATTTATGCTTGTATTTTGTAATTTATCGCTGCTAAAGAAAAACATAATTATTTTACACGTGAAGGCGAAATTTTGCCTAGAATATGAGAAAGTAATTTTGCTTGAAATTTGATTGGTCTATGATTAATAGATCCTGTTGCGCTGATAATTGGTTTTATTGAATTTCCTAGTTCAATGAGTTTAATTTAATCATATAGATAAGGCAATGATGTATCCAAGAATCATTTAGGGATATTTCCTGCTTTAGAATTTGTTTGAAGTGTTTGTTAAAATTTTTGAGGTATTCATTTCTAGTATAATACCTCTAAATTTTGTATGTAGAAACACCATTTAGAAGTAAGTGCATTTCATATAAACATTTAGCTATATTCAAACAAACTATTACATTCGTGTTGTCAGATTTTGTGATATGCAAGTTACTATAATTTTTTATATTTTAAGGTTGTTGTAAAACTTATTTATAAGACTAATAAATTATTATTATTATTATTATTATTATTATTATTATTATTATCATTATTCTTATTATTATATGCCTAACTACAACCCTAGTTGGAAAAGCAGGATGCTATAAGCACGGGGGCTCCAACAGGGAAAAAAAGCACTGTCAGGAAAGGAGATAAGGAAATTAATAAATACAAGAGAACTAATTCACAATTAAGATAAAACACTTTAAGAACAGTAACAACATTAAAATAAATCTTTCATATGTAAATTATAAAAACTTTAAAAAAAAGGAAGGGGATTAGATAGAATAGTGTACCCTCTAGCAAGATCACGATACAGAGGAGAGGCCACAACCCAAGACTAGAGAAGAAGGTTTTTATATTGGTTTTCCATTTTCCTAGAAGAGCTGCTTACCAGAGCTAAAGAGTCTCTTCTACCCATACCAAGAGAAAGTAGTCACTAAACAATTACATTTGTGATGGGTCGAGAGAGGCTGTGACTAAGAATGCAGGATGAAAGCAACTGAGTAACTTTATTACATAACATCAGTTTATATATACATAAAGTCCAGGCAAAAAGGACATAGAAACATAACAGGCAATTTCATGTTCAACCGACAACCGGTTCTGTTAACAGTTAAC
>NC_090768.1:16957916-16977916 GCF_036898095.1 Palaemon carinicauda
ATTTTTGTTACGTCTTCACTTTCATTTCTTTTCCCTTGTTGCTTAAAGGCAACTTGAGTCATTGTTTTTTATTTTTGTTATTGTATTGTAAAATGTTATAATAATATTTGTAGGAGAAATTTCATAAATGTTGATTACTAGATTCTTATTATAATTGTAGCTTCAGCTATTTGAATATAAAATGTCAGAAAAAAATATTTAAATTTGTGATATATTGAGCATTTTTTTTTTTATTGATGCTTTGAGTAAGGTCATTTATGCTATGGTATATTGTATAACAATGTATTTTCATCATGTATTATGTTTTCGTCGTTACAAATCTGTATCTTTGACTGACGATAAGACTTGTTTTGATTGTTTTTATTTAATCTCTCTCTCTCTCTCTCTCTCTCTCTCTCTCTCTCTCTCTCTCTCTCTCTCTCTCTCTCTCTCTCTCTCTCTCTCTAACCGACATACACACAAGCTCACACAGATTGTACTGGAAAGAAGCATACACTTATTTGACCCATAACTTTCGGTATTTGAGATGTAACTTTCGAAACGTGTCTGGTCATGTTGTGAACGACCGGAATGGAAATATTGACAAAAATAAAAGTTGCTATTGGGAAGATTTGCTGTCTTTCGGTTGGTTGCTGATAGACCTCTATTACTACCATGTCACATGCCATATGTAATGGACAAAAATAGTGTTATGGCACAATAGACAAGTATGTTGATGATTAAAGAATTGGCGTTATTGTTTAGTTGAATTTAGTATTTTTGAAAGATAAAAATAAACATTAAATATATCAATAGGTGGTTGGTATTGTTCCTTTATTTTATAGACAAATATCTTTATTCAAAATAGTATATACACTCTTCTTTTATTTCAAAGCATCCACTAAAGAAGATTGTGGAGCTCTACAACTTAGTCATAATAAGCGGTTATTTTACCTTGATAATTTACTGATGTGAAAATATAATTTTATTGAATACTATTATTCAGGTTATAATGTATATGCTTGCATTAGTTCCATTGACTTCCTTGAATAGAGTAGCATGTGTATTTAGATTGTAATAGACTGTTTCTGCGACTTTCTGCGTTTTAAATGCCCATAGATAAATGCTAAATGAATGTGAACGTTAATCGGATTTCTGGGCATTTGTTTTGAAATTTAGGGGAAGGCAAACATAAGAGAAAAAAAATTATTTTTCAAATGCCTTTAGGAATGACAAAGTCATGCGCTGGGATAGTCGTTTAGAAACAACAAAGGAAAAAATTCTAATATATTCTCTTAACAATCTCTATAAGTTTCTTACTTTCTCTCTTGAACGATTCTCTCATTCTTCTTCTTACTCCTTGGATTTGGTCAGACCGACACCGAATATCAGTGTCATTGAGTGTCAGGTACTTCTTCGTGGTTAAGTTAATGACTCTCTCTCACTCTCTCTCTCTCTCTCTCTCTCTCTCTCTCTCTCTCTCTCTCTCTCTCTCTCTCTCATTCGAAAATTAGTCAACGGAGACATTCATATATCCTCTGAAGTGATATCATTTGGCACTGTAATATAAAAGGGAAATACAATATTTCACGTAATTATTTTCATGTTTTTCAATGGTATAAGCCTCCTCCTCAAAAAAAAAAAAAAAAAAAAAAAAAAATGGCAACGGTCGTGCCTTCACCATAAGACACAATACTATTCAGTATTCTAGATGTTTTATTCCAGCTGGGACTTGATTGTGGAATGATGTAAGTAATCATGCAGTTGAATCAATGGAACTTCAGATGCCCAAAATTCTTCTAAATGTTTTTCTATTGACAAAGATGACTTAATAGTTTATACATGAATGATGTCTTTTACTGTTATTGCTGATCTTAAAATATTTAAAATATTGTATTTGTTACACACACACACACACACACATTACATACACACACACACACACACACATATATATATATATATATATGTGTGTGAGTGTGTATATATATATATATATATATATATATATATATATATATATATATATACTGTAGTTTATTTGCAATGCCTTTATTTCCTTTCCTGACTGGGCTACTTTCCCTGTTGGATACCTTGGACTTGTGGCATTCTGCTTTTCCAACCAGGGTTGTAGCTTGGCTACCTAGAAAAAAAATAATGCTAATGTATATTTCTTTATATATACACTATATACATACATACCATTCAATCACACACACACACATTTATATATATATATATATATATATATATATATATATATATATATATATATATATGTATGTATGTATGTATAATTATTTAAGGCTGATGATGGCGAGATACATGCATGAATATATGTATACTTATGTTTTACTGATCGTTATGAGTGTATTCTATTTATTATTTGCAGGCTCAACAGGCCAAACCTATAAATTTCAAAACCAAGCATTCTTTCTTTGCTGACACTTTTCTTAAAAGAATCCATCATTCTTAGTTGATTTTATTTAAGAGTAACTATTTTTTTATCAATGCAAACTTTATGCAGTACTACGATATTATTGTGGATGATTCCCTCTATCCCGAATGTATTGTTAAATTTAGCTGTTACTAAAATCAATTTTTTTTTGCCTTCTTGATATGAAGTAGGAGGGGGGGGGGAGATAGAATTTATATAAGGAATTTTCTGCAATGTGCTATCTGCCTTCAGCGTACTAGTTAGTAAACCTCACAGTAACCCCACTGGGGAATTAGGATTGGACAGCTAGATGGAAGAAAGGAATCGGGAAAGGAAGTATAGTCTATTTCTGAAAACTGATTAAAACAGCTAGGCCCTGACAGGACACGGTAAAAAAAGATAAACGTAATTCCTATAATCCGATGCTTGAAGTTCAATGACAGTAACTCCCTATTGCGAGTAACTAGGTTTCACACCACTAACTCGTAAAGTCTTTATAGTATTGTGCCCGTGTGCGTTTACGTATATATTTACTATCCTAGCTCCACACACCACACACTAAAAGGCAGGTTCTATCAAATAAACGAAGATATCAGAATTAATCCATAATCGCAGTGATACTGAAATATCATATTTCATATTGTGGAAACAAAATGGCAGCTGAAGCTGGAATGTGTCGAGCCTCCAAAATTTATTTTTCATCTCAAATTGATTTCTTGTGTGCACATGATCCCCCCCCCTCTCTCTCTCTCTCTCTCTCTCTCTCTCTCTCTCTCTCTCTCTCTCTCTCTCTCTCTTTGTAGGTCATCTTAGAGACGCGAAGGAGAGAGTGAGAGAGGGATAGTAATTTCATCATGCCTTCATCATGCAGATTATATATAAAGAGCCAAAAAGGACGCTGAGAACGGTAAAGGATTATCCGGGACGAGGAAATTTGGGTCGTGGGGTTAAGCAAGATTTTTACTTCATTTTGGTACGAGAGGAAACCGGTGAGGTGCAGAGCAATTTTCCTTATTTGCTTTTCTTCGTGAATAATGTGTATTCGGTCAAGAATAAAGGTTAGTGTGAGTGGATGAAGTCAGGTGATTAAAGCCAAATCAAATGAGGACCCCAAAAATAGGAAAGGTTGAGAAAAATAGCGTCATTAAAGATATGGCGTGGTAAAGGAATTGCCGATTTAATAAAATAGTTGGGGAAGCAATTGCTACCACAAAAGAATTTTAGAAAAAGAAATGATATAGTTTTAGAAAGAAAATTAGCCAATTAATATGTTGAAAGTTCTAAACTGGTGAAGACCAATTTATTGTTGTCGCATTAAATTTTTAATCATCAATTAATATATTAATGACTGCTTTAAAGTTAGAATTTTACTCAAAGTATATCATGAAGAAAAATTGGAGGAATTGAATTGGAATACGGAATTCTTTTTATAAAGGGAATTACAAAGCGATATCGTAAATCGTTCTCCTTTTATAAACACGGTAAGAATAAGAAAGCATAGCTCGTATTTTACAAGTCCTCAGTGAAGAAGCGAAATTTATCGATCGTAAGCTCGTTTTTTCCAATAAATGATGAGACATAATGCGATCGTTGGTGCATAAAGAAGATAAAAGAAAAAGAAGGAAAATATATATCACAAGAAAAATACACATTCATTTGCTTTAGTAGACACGGAGCAAACTTGACATTCATCTTTCTTAAAAAGAAACGGATTTAAACATCTTGGTTCGAACATTATATTTATTTTTTCACTATTTCCCTTAGGTATTTTCAATACATGACTGAGGCTGACAGTGTAAGGTCTTGCTGATAAATTGAAGCCCTTTACTAAAGAAATTCTTTGTTCATTTGGTTTCCAAAACAATTCTTATTAATAGATATACAGTTTCGCTCATTGAAATGCTAATAGATTTTACCATCTTTCTAAACGTTGCCATCTATATTGGATTCTGATCGATAATTCTTTACCTGTAAAAATGTATTTTATTCCAAATAGATCTCTCTCTCTCTCTCTCTCTCTCTCTCTCTCTCTCTCTCTCTCTCTCTCTCTCTGAAGTCGTTATTAATGCCACGTGGTGGAAGACTTTACCTTTTCACAAAGGTTTATGCTAACCATTCGAAATGATGATGGTTCAGATCATTTCCCATTTCTATTCTAATATGAATACAGTTCCTTTGAAGATGTCTGATTTGCATCTATAAACAACTAAACATACATTTTGAGTTTCGTTTTTGGTATTATTATTATTATTATTATTATTATTATGATAGTTGTAGTTATGGGACCTTGTCCTCATCTTCCTAATTTTACATTGGATCATCATAGAGTCTTGCATTTCCAGCCAAGGGTTGTAGCTTAGCAAGTAACAACAACAACAAAAAAACAACAACAACAATAACAGCAACAACAACAATAACAACAACAACAACAACAACAACAATAATGATAATAATAATAATAATAATTATGGAACCAATGTTTTTTAAGCATATTCGGGTCTGCGTCATAGCCTTTCATTGCCACTAGCATAGTTTTTCTTATAGGTTTAAAGGCCACCCATGAATGGCAAAGGCAAAGGACAGGGACTTTGCCCTATCAAGCAGGACAATACCCTAGAGACTGACCATATATACATATGATCAGCACCCAAGCCCACTCTCCACCCAAGCTAGGACCAAGGAGGGGCAGGCAGTGGCTGCTGATGACTCAGCAGAAAAATCTATAGGCTCCCCCAAAACCCCCATCCTTAGTGTACAGGGATGGTGAGGTTGCAGCGGCCAAAAAGAACTAAAAAATTTGAGCAGGACTCGAACCCCAGTCTGGCGTTTACCAGTCAGAGATGTGACCACATCGGCCACAACAACCCTTATGCAAAGATATAATTAAGTACAATTTCTTCTCAATGATTAATGAAGAGAATTTTTATTTTTTGTACTTGGATGCATTTATAAATTTGACTTTTTATTTGGGGGTTTTTTATCATTTGCACTTAATTTACGGATGTTCTGTTATGACAGTAATAATTATTTAGTAATAATGAATAATGATTATATTTGTCATAGTAGTTATGATAGTGGTGGTAGTGATGATGATGATGATAACCTTTGTTCATTTCGCAAAATCAAGAAAATAATATGAAAACCAATTAAAAGGATACATGAACAGGTTCAGCTGATACAGGAACCCATTAAAAGAATACATGAATGCTTTTAGGTAATCAAAGAATCGGTTATATTGATAAAAAAAAAAGTCTTAATATTTTTTTTGTTTCAAAATGGAAGTCGTTTATACCACAAGCTATCATTAATTTTGCGATTTAAGCGCTCTTGTTTTCTAGCGACTTTGAAAACAGCATCAGATTAGAGAGAGAAAAAAAAACATATTTGTATGAAAAAAAAGAACCACATCTCTTTGTAGTTGCATGTTGTTTACACCATGAATAACGAGGTACGGATTAAGCTTTAGTTTGGTACTCGAACCCTGAGTGTTATTCCTGCTGATGAGGATAACGTGTTCGTTGGAATATTGGACTTTCATTTTTAAGTCTTAAAGTACAATAACAAGGGAATTTGTTATATATTGGAGTTTTAGGTGAAACTGAGGCTTTTACAGTATGACTCCGAGTCGAAATCTATAGAGAGAAACAATAGAGATTTAACTAAACACTTTGAGGTTTTACGATCATACTTTAATAGAAAATAACGATATAAGGGAAGGAGAACAAAGCTTTCCATGTTCACAAAAGAAGTCCCCCCCCCTCTTTTTTCCCGGAAGGTTTTAGAATTCGTGCATGCGGGTTCCTTATGAGCGAGTATCGACGGTTTTCTATCATAGAATAATCGTGTAGATCGTTGAAAATTAATAAAATACTGCTTACATAGGAATATCAGGGTCTTTATTTTTCTTTTATTAATTTTTATAAATAAATTTTCCATTTATTTAACACTTAAATTATTTCTTTAGCGTGGGTAAGCATTTGTGCAGAATCTTTATGCGGAGAAATTATTCTTTTTGTTTATCAAACGATGTCTTCTTCAGTTGTCAAAGTTATGTTTGACGTAACAAGAACAACATAAATCATAGTAAGAAAACTTTCTATTGGGACATGAATTTGTCAGGCATATTCTCTCTCTCTCTCTCTCTCTCTCTCTCTCTCTCTCTCTCTCTCTCTCTCTCTCTCTCTCTCTCTCTCTCTCTCTCTCTCAGGGTCGATATTTCTGGCTTTTGGCAGGGACTTAAGGTGTGAAGTTACAAAATCCATGCTCTGCATCTTGGAATCACAAGGGGTATATGTTGCAAAGGGGTGGAGCCTTTTGTAGTGGTCAAGCAACCGGCTGCTGCTTACTTATTCTTAAAACAATCATCTGATACAACTTTCTCGATTTTATAGCTGAATGTTAAGATGACTTACCAAAGGCTAAGAAACTGTAGCACTATGTCAATGTAGCTAAGACTAGCGTTAAATAGCAAACAGATGACATCACAGGATTGTTCAGCATTTCAAAAAATAGTTTAGAACAGCCCTACATTGGACTGCAGTCTCGATAAAGAAATTTATGGTTAAATCTATATATTTAGAAGTGTATGTCCGAAAAATATTTTAAAGTAATGCTTTATGATAGATTTAACGGATTATAGTAGAATGGGAGAATTGTGCAGACTCCGAATAGTTAATACAAAAAGGTTTACAGAGTGTACGCAAGAGACTGGTGCAGATATTTACATAAAAGCGTTGTCTATTGCATTTAGTGTTTCGGGTAGGTTTGACTGTAGGATAGGAACGGAGGACGATAGTTTGGCTGAAAGTAAAAAAGTTAAAAGGTGTAACCAATGAGTAATAATGGTTTGAAAAAAAAAGTCTTTTATATCCGGAAAGTGCGAGTTTATATTTAGATAAAAGGAGCTTCATGTTTAGGTATTTAATGTTCTTCTGTCGAATTATCTTTTAAAGGTAGTTAATGTTAAAATTAAATCGAAATTTTCTTCACGGGTCCATCTGAAAGTAATAGTTATATATACAATGTTGTATGTCTATTTATAAGTAATTATATATATATATATATATATATATATATATATATATATACACTTATATGTATATATGTGTGTGTATATATACATATATATTTATGTATGTATGTATTATTAGCCAGACTACAACCCGTGTAGGAAAGCAGAATACTTCAACCCTAAACGCTTCACCAAGTAAATGAGCCCAGTGCTGAAGGAAATGATGGAGAAGTAACAAATTACTATAAATGAGAAATAATAGAGAATGATAAGATATAATAAGAAAAGAAACAACGTAAAATAGATAAGGCATATATAAAGTATAAACGTAACTTATGTTAACCTATTCATAAAAAGAAACAGTTGAAACACATTTGAACTAATGAAGTACTAATGATTCAATTACCAGATTAGGAACATCATTCTACATTTTGAAATCTAGTTACACCTGGAGTAGAACTTCTAGGAAACTTTAGCATTCAATATTATCACGGAGAATTAACTGGTTATGCCGCCTTAACTAATAGCCTACTGCGTGCTAGATGGTATGTACTTGGAATATTTAAACGCAAAAGATGGTCTAAATTTCGATACGGTACAACTTAAGGAACATTCATAAAATAAGCGGGCAACGTTGCCAAAGATTAATATCCAGATCAGTGATAAAGATATATATATGTATATACACACACACACACACTCACACACACACACACACACACACATATATATATATATATATATATATATATATATATATATATACATAAATATATATATATATATGTGTATATATATGCATAAATATATATATATATATATATATATATATATATATATATATATATATATATATATATATATATAAACACACACACACACATATATATATACATACATATATATATATATATATATATATATATATATATATATATATATATATTATGACATACCTATATACTATTTTGAACCGTTACTTTATGCATAGCTATATTTCAATGCATTACAGACGTAGAACGTCATTTGACCGGAAACGTTAATACTCCCTCATGGACATTAAAAAACATGGGAGTACATGTAGCTTTTCAGTACTTTTAAAATGTATATTACCAGGGGAGGGTACAAATCCCGAGTTTTACCCTTAAGAATTGCTTTTGATATGTAATTGAGCATTGGTTATTGTTATGTTTTCCGGAGATCTTGGTGAGTTCTGTTATTTGAAATAAGGAGTAGAATTATATAGGTCGTCGACTATGTTTGTACTAGGCTTAAGAATCTTTGGGTTAAAAGCGTAGTGTTTAGTATAAGAGGTAATACGCGAAGTTTGCTTGGTGATTCTGATGTAGGGAACTTTACGTGTTATTACGCAGTTCTGTTTAAATATAGGCTTCAGTAATTGATAATTTATGGCTGCCTGTGATCAAGAATTAATTCAACCTGATTTTGTATTGACTTTTTAGAGTAAGAGTATTATTATTATTATTATTATTATTATTATTATTATTATTATTATTATTATTATTATTACACCAAATCTTTTCTTAAATAGGTTAAATTTCTATTCCAACTTTGTTTTTTTTTTTAGTTTCCTTAAATGATCATCACTAATTTAGATTTTTCTAAATATCTTATAATTCCGATATATTTTATAGAGAGGCTCAAACTTCCATAATATCAATTTCGTCTTTCCTTATCGAAACGTTACATTTTGTTGATTCTATCATTCCCTAGGTCGCATTTCGTCTCATTTTCAATAAGACATTAGACTTCACTATGAGGGATATTGAATTCTCGATTCTGTAAACAATTCGGTATTATGTTTCAGAAACGTCATCTTGCATATTGCAAAACGTTCGACAAATACTTACTTTTACCTGGAGAGAGAGAGAGGCCAGATCGAAGGAATATATATTTAGATCATATTGACATGACGAAGTCAAGTGGAAAGAATAAGATTGTTGTTTTTGTTGATTGATATCGGGAATGCCAAGTGGATGATGCCGGGTTGGGTTATTTGTTGAGTAATATACTTACTGAATTATATTATTTGTTCTTGGCATAATGCTTATGAGAACTTGGCCTACTCTTGGTTCTGTTGTTGATCTTGTCTTGAAGAAATATGAACACAGGAAACAATGATGTTACACGTAAATGATATTTCTCATTAGCTAACGGTTTAGCCTTTAATTTTCAACATTCTTGAAATAAGTCCGTTATTCTTGAATGAAATAGTTCAGCTGGTTAATCTGGTTCTATTATCTCATCTAGTACTATAATCATGAAGTATCAATCAATGTATGAAATGCAACAAAGCTAGCAGCAATTTGATAACAGCCATATAATCCATCCCTAACGTTGAACAGTTTTCTAGCACTGGCTTATCAATTGAATATATTTGACTGGTAATTTTCACCTGCCTGGTTTAATTAATAGGTCTTTTATATAGTTTTGGTCATAAGATAATTGGTTTGAGTTTGTTGGGGATCTGGACTACCATTAATATCGTGACCAGTTGCTGACATTTATGGTGATTGGGTTTATGAAAAATTATCCCTATATTTTGGTATAAAAATTTTAACACTACATTACTTACCAGTATGTTAATGAAAATCACAACTTAAAGGAGGTCACAATTTATGTAGGATATCCTCCCATTTTTGTATCTACGTCCAAATATTAATACAGACTACTGAAGAATGTTATAGCATGTACTGGTGTGTCTAAATTAATTATACATAAACGCAGAAGCTGATCGCTAGTTTTATTGTCTTGAATCCAGTAGTAAATCACAGCTCTAGAATTTAGATTTTATGATTAGATTTTAGTAATCTGAGAATGACCTTTTCAGTAGCATCAATCCTCCAGTGAAATAGCTTCAAATTTTTTCCTCGAAATTTAGGATAGCAAGAAAGACAGTAGATTAGGTAATATCAACGTAAATAGTCACTTACATTGTTAATAAACAATTAGCATAGTCAAAGTGACTATATTTTACAGCACCATTATCGGTCTGTCTGTCCGTAAGTGTGTCATGCTCACCTCATCATCACAACCCCTTTTTCTCTGTTGAAGCGATCGCAATCAAATTTGTCTTGATGGATAATCATCCTTGTATTTTACTGTCTGCCAAGCTTGTAGTTTCATTTTATTTCTTTGATAGACCGACAAACTGGTTGAAAAACAAATGGTTATACAGAAATATATATATATATATATATATATATATATATATATATATATATATATATATATATATATATATATATATAATCAAGCAAGATGACAAACGACTCCACTTAGAGGTTATCTTGCAATTAATATATTTTTCTTCGAGAAAAAAGATTGCTTATCATCAAGTAAATGTTGATAGAGAATACCAAGTTAAAGGTCATTAACACTGATTTTGACCAGGCAGGTTGTCAGTTCTCTGGTTGATTAACTTGTTCTGATATTGCTTTCTCTCAAAACTTATGTATTTCGACACATTCAGTAGCACCTCTCAACTCCCACACCCAATGAAAAAATATACTTTATTGCCGTTATTTTATGTGAAAACTCGGATATGACATATTTAAGATACGTAAATTTTTGGTATTAAAAGCTACAGTTCCAAATTTACTGTAAAACTCACGGAGAGGTCTCTAATCTTCGTATTAATAAATTGCAATTACCTGTTTCTTAAGAATTTGGTTTTATTATAATGTTTAAAATGCTCAAACCTTTTCAGTTTTATGGGAGGTACTGCATATAGAATGATGAAGACATAAGCATGTGATGAGAATAAAATAAGATTTCTCAAGATTTTAGGAAAAAATGAAATGACAAGCGAATAAGTAATGGTAATTGCCATTTTGGCGAAAACTGGGTAAGATCTAACTACATAGTAACTTAGAAACCAGCTTATGGATGATTGGCTTATTCAATATAAAGAATACAGGAACAATTTCAAGTCGAATCTCTGTATTAAGGGAAGGGAAACGCATCGAGATTATTCAGTGTAGCAGAAAATAGCATGTGGAAGGCGATCGTAGAAGAAACTATGGTGGCTTCAATGATGATGTAAAAGCTAGATTACGATTTTAAGGGGTTATGATCCAAAGCATGGAAAACAATCAACACTTGAATTAGTTCTGCATATAATTAAGCTTTGTAGAAACAATGTGTGTGTGTGTGTGTGTTTTTTTTTTTTTTTTTTTTTTTTTTACTGTGGTTTGGCATTGCACTTTTAGGACTTTCCCAATATTTGGTAGAGGAGATTTAGCTTATAGTCATGAATTTCGTAACTTCAGTGTTAACTCTAGGTGTCAGATGTAAAGAATAACTTTATACTACAGTAATAAGGTCGTAAATGAATTTGTATAATTGGAAAGTTATGCATTTTCCCGACCAATGCTCAGAAATTTTACAAGAACAGAAACAAAAAAGACGGCAAATAGCCTAGTTACTGTTAAAGCAATTACAATTCAAGATTCACTGATGCTCATAGGTCTTTCAACGAAATTTTTGCCCATTTAGGGGAAGGTAAGAATTTCTTTGAATTGCTTGCTAGTGATGGGAATAGAGAAAAGTCTGTGTCCATATGCTATTGCGTTCCATGTTGTGAGTACTGTTCACGATTCTTGTAACAGAACACAACAGTTTTGTTATTTCCAACTTATTACACGTCTCTACGTCATATTTACTTCAGGTTTAGATGTTTTATATGTGAATTGTGCATTATAACGAAAAAATATTATTATAATTTCCTATTTTCAATGGAAGCAATATTTTTTCCTCACACTATTATTTTTTTTAAACCATAAAATTAATTTTTGACAATACTCAATCCACCATAAATAAAACATAATTTGTCAATATTTGAATATTGTTTAGTCACAACACTTTGCCCTACGGGGGAACCAGTGTTGACAATTCATTGTAGTAATTATCCGTAAATAAAGACGTTTGAAGTCATTAATTTAGCCAACAACTCTGAAATGTCAATTATTTGCTATGTTTATCATCTTTAATACAAAGTATACTGTATTCTTGACGAGTATTGAATCATGAAACTATAAGATTATGATCTTCGAAGCTAAAGTAAAAAATGGGAGTATTTTAACGTTATCATTCCCCCCTCCCCCCAAAAAAGAGGCTTATTTGTCATTTCCTGTCATTTCCTTTATTAAGTACCCTACCGCAAGCAGGAACAATGTGGTAGTAGTCCTCATTAAATTGAATGACATGTGTTTATGTCCCATTAGCTTAAATGGAGAGATATTTAACTACTTCTTAGTGTGGCATTACCTTTTCTAAGGAATTTACAACTCTCATCCAATTTCTCTTTTTTTTTGGGTATGGCGATTTAAAAATCCCAAGCGCCAGGAACTATTTAAAGCATCTGCCTCTACTGTTCCATGCACGTAGTGTGTGTGTGTGTGTGTGTGTGTGCGTGTGTTTGTCTGTCATCTGTACCCTAATTATGGCCTTGTAAATAATATGAGCTGGTTATAATTCTCACCGAAACGTTGATTTTTTTTAGTTTTCAAAAATATATCAATTGAAACCCTTAAAAGAAGGAAAGATAGCCAAAGCTATTATAAGGATTAGAGTCACGCTGTTTCCACAAATCATTCTAGAACATCCGATTAATCATCACAAATCGGAGGGAAGGAACTGGGGGATTCAAGGGGGAGGTTAAGTCGTATCACAAATCATCCCCCAACCCCGACATCAAACATGGCCGAGACAACGAAGGATAGTTATCACGTTTCATCCATCATCTCTCAAGTCAGAACGGATGCTATTGGCATCCTTCTTGATCCCACATTGTGTCAGCAACAACGGGTTGATCGCCATCAAACAGTTTGGATGTTAATATGCGTTAACATCGTGTTTCAAGTGATTATTTCTTAGAGAATAAATATAGATTAGATCTGTGTGGAGGTATTCTAAAAATGTTGCACTTCACGAAGAAGAGCTGCTTGGATAGGTATGGTGAGGAGAAAAGCATTTATCATCAACATGTTTAATGATTCGATCAATCATTGTATGCCAGTGAAGCTTTGAATTTATAGTTCGAAGAGCATTTTCCTGGTCATGGTTTGGACGGGAACGCTGGCTGTGATTAACTGATTTGTTTGTGTTAGTTTCCGGCCAGGCACGGACTCTTACAGTCTAGCAGGTTTATTTTCAAAGAGATTTGACGTATAGCCATTCCTTGGGAGCGGAAAGGTAAAAAGAAAAATTTGCATCTTAAAAGATACACGATTACAATCAAGGTGCGTTTCTGTACATCTGGTAAACGCTTTGAATATGTTTAATTTACAGGAATAGAACCTTTTGAATCATCTGAATTGAAAGCTCACAATATTTTTTATTAAATTTTAGTTCGTGTGTTGAAGATAAATTGCTGTCGTTCCTGGAATAATAAAAAGAATATCTTCGACGTTTTCTTGTCTGCTGTTAGTGTGTTTTCATGCCGTCCACGGGAGGTCATGTTTAGGTGACCCACGGTCCAGATATACCAGGTCAGCCAGACAGCGTACCGATTTTAAGCCTCTTCTGCGCACCTACGTCATCTGAAGGGGCTTAGTGTTGGCGAAACCCATCAAGAACGTAGATCTATCACACAGTCAATGTAAATAAAACAACATTTTACCTTTGGAAAATATTTTATCAAGTTCCTACTTTCATTTTTTTTTCTTAGGGCCTGCCTGCATGGTTGTCCTTGAGGTTTTCTATTTTATCAAATTATTAAGATATCGCATTCGAAAATATACCAATATCTTAACAAAAAAATCAATAACATCGTCAGGAACTTCAATACCAGACTGTTTTAATTCTAAATAAAGCTTTTTAAAACAATTTTTCCCTCCATGAGAGCGTCCCCGTGTACAGCATTAAAAATCTCCCGCATTATTAACAACTGTGAAAAAAACTGACTAGAAGGTGCATGTAATTCCCCCCGATTAACACATGCTATCCAAGTATCATTCCTTAGCACTTCTTCAGTCTTATTTCCTAACTCAGGATATTTTACACAAAATTTCTTTACAATATATCCACCAATGCATTTAAGAGCTTCTTCCTCAATTACTCCCCCAATATCTTTCTTTATTTGCTCTCAAAAGGTCTTCTTCCTCGTCTAAAGCATCTTTCTCTAAATCAAAATCTAAATTTCTGAATATCTGCGTTGTTAGGCATATTTCTAACGCTAATTCCCTTTCTTTCGTGATATATTCATCGTCTTTGGCTGATTTATGAGATTTTTCAACGGTGGTGATATTACACTTTTCACTTAATTCTTCAATTTCCTTTCCTAGTAAAAATTTTTTTAGCCGAAATTTAAAGTTCACAGCATGAGGATGATCATAGTGCCCATCCATTTGCCTTATACACCCAAAGAAATGTTCAGGGCAATCGTGATTTAGTGTTTGTGTAAGTAGGTAGTCAATTTCTAGGACTTTCAATACCTAGTAACCTAGACTTCATGTCATCTTTGTAATCTCCTGGTTTAAAATGAATCGAGCAAACAGTAGCATCCACAACGTTAATTCTGTCTGCACGGCAACATGCATGTATCCACTGGTCTGTGTATGGTTTTTCTTTTGGAAAGCGATGGTATTATATGTTTGAGCTTTTAGTTTTATCGTGTCTATTATAACAGCCAAATACTGTGCAGTTACTTGGCATTATTAGTGACGGAATGAATGAATGAATAAAATGATAATGGACACAGCGTCTCCTATTGTTTACGTTACCTCTATAGGTAGCTAACTAAGGCAACGGTCCTTTGTTTTGTTTACCCACGTGTGTGAGACGGGGAAGCTTGACGTCACAGTATGGGTGATTCCCAGCTTAAGCTGCGCGTTGGCTGACCTGGTATATATAGACCTTGAAGTGACCAGAATATCGCTGTGAGAGGCTGGGAAACGGTTCTTACAGTATATTTTATTATGAACTCTAGTTATCTGGCTAGACTCCCAAGATAAACAGTAAATTATATTGAATATCAAAACTTAATTGGTAAAGTTTCAGTTGTATGTAGCATCTTTCTCGTTTTTTGTCATTAAAAATACAAAATAAAAAATATGTCGCTATCTTCATTAAAGTTTTAAGCTTTTACTTTCTTAAATAGTCTGAGGGCGTAACCCGGAAAATGAGAGCTGTCGGCGCATTGATAACCAAACTATTGAAATTATATCCTAAAAACACTCCACGTTATTTTTTTTTTTTCAAAGAAATATATCCCACATTGCGGAAGGAGCTTTGGAAATTGACCCCTTTTGCAAGGATCAGTGACAGCTGGAGGGTGTTCCTGCCTTTGGCATATCGGAGAGGATCAGTGGGGACTTGCAATGCGTAACCTGCCTGTTTACATTGGAAAGGGAGCAAATTCCTTAATGTTTTATTCTGCATCATAGACACGTGTGAAATATGGACGGTTTGGAGGTGTTTGGATGCACATTACTGTTATTGTTGCTTTTCCGTTCTCTATTGTTATTATTACTATGATCCTTGTGTTGCAGGTTAAAGATTAGTAATATGAATTTTAGAAGGAAAATTCATAATTATATTTTTCTTCTGTATTTTCTTCTGTATTTTATCATCGAATAAAATATTATATAAAACACAATCTATTAAGGTATAAGTGAAGAGAAGTTGAGTTATAAATTGTGTTGGTGATGAAAGGTCGGATGAAGAATTGGCTAATGATAATTTGACGCATGATCAAATGTCGTATGATAATGTGTGGGGTGATTAAATGACGAGCGATGAAATGTCACCTAACCTTTTTAGCACCTTTGGAAGTATTTTGCGCATTTTGGTGATAACACTGTTACAACATAGATTAATCCATCTTGTATCATGCTCAGGTCTAACTGTTCCTCAATTTGGTTACTCTCTCAGTATTGTGACCTTTACAACAGTACACAATCAACGTAAGGAACTGGGATCTGACTATTGAATTTTTAAACTCTCCATTTCAAAGAAATCCCATGGCAGTGAGCTCATGACTTTTTCAAAATGTTTGAACTTTCAGATAATTGCTTTTCCCCTTTCGTTATAAAATCAGAGTACTTTGAAATTCTTTCTTTCTTATTTTTTTCTTTTCTTTTTTTAATATACTATAATGCCAGCCATTGTATGATAAATTATAATGCTTTAGATTGAGAGGGTATATCATTAAACTTCACATTTGTAAATCAGAACAAAGAAATTGTCTTGATCGGTACGACACATATGCATTCACTCACACACACACACACTCACACACACACACACACACACTTATATACTTTATATTTACGTTTGTGTGTATACTTGTATGTATGATTGGATGTATATATACACGTGTCCTTGTGTACGTTTACGTGTATACTTGTATGTATATATGTACTTGTGTATGTGGATGTGTATGTATACTTCAAGGAACTGGCATTGGCCTACTGTTAGGGGACCGTAAACTCTTTGTAACCAAGTTAGAGTTCGATGTTTTACATAAAGTTTTCAAAGTTTGCTGAGAGCTTTGTGATGTTGGTCTTTTCACCGAGTTCTATGTCTTCTCTTATATTTTTTCACACCTTTTGACTGTCTTGAGTTTATTAGTTTTTCGTGCATACTTTAATGTGGACAACCTGGTGTAGAAAATGAATAGGTTTTTGTAAGACAATAAAAAGACAGATTTTTGTTCGTGCAATAACATATTCATGCACACACAGACATATATATATATATATATATATATATATATATATATATATATATATATATATGTGTGTGTGTGTGTGTGTGTGTGTGCGTGTAAATGTATGTATGTATATATATATATATATATATATATATATATATATATATATATATATATATATATATATATATATATATATATATATTCCCCACCGTTATCCCTAAATTAAAGTGTATGTTGCCTGGTGCGCCCTCTTCAGAGGCATCCTCTTCTACTAAACCTATTTTCTCCATACCATCCTTCACCTTATCTCACCATCTGATTTTCTGCCTTCCTCTTGATCTTCTCCATCTTACAGGTTCCTCCCAAGCCCTCCTCGCTCCCTCCCATCCATCCATCCTCAACACGAGCCCACACCATATCAGTCGTGACAGTTTTATCATCTCTGTAATCTTTATTACACCTGCGGTTCTTTTTATTTCTTCATTTTCCAATTTTAAAGCGGCGATATTCCCATAATCTACCTTAGCATTTTCATCTCTGTTCTCTCAAGATTTGCTTTCTCTTTTCTCATAAAGACCAATTTTCTGATCCATACATTAACACGGTCTTATCACTGTGCTATAGATCTTGACTTTTAACCTGACTGGCCTTTTCTTATGAGATACCACTCCTACTACCTCCCTCCACTTTCCCCATGCTGCTTTTACCCTATTCTCAACTTCAGCCTCACATCCTCCCTCTTGATTTATAGTAAACCACAAGTATCTAAATTGTTCTACCTGTTTTATAAGTGCTCCTCTACTTTCATGTATGGCTATCCTCTCTTTACCTTCCATACTGCTCACCATAGCTTCAGTTTTATTCACATTTACCCTCAAGCCACCACTTTCCAAAGTCTCGGGCCACTCTGCTACCCTTCTCTGTAATTCTTCATCATTTTCAGCAGTGATCACCAAATCGTCCGCATATAGCAACTCCCAAAACTCATTCATTTCTGATCCCCTCACCTAACACATCCAAAACCAACACAAATAAAAACGGAGTTAATGCTGATCCCTGGTGTAATCCAACATTAAATTCAAAGTTTTTTGTTCGTCCAACAGCGGTTATTACTTTTGTCCTTGTTCATTTTGTATATCATTTCTACCATTGTAACCAACTTTTCCGGGACTTTCCTCTTCCTCAAGCACCAAATCATCACTTCTCTGGGTATTCTATTCTGAGCCTTTTGTAAATCTTCAAAAGCACAAAAGAGCTTCTGGTTTCCCTCCAGTAACTGCCTTACTATAAAGATGGCATCCACTGTCCCTCTCCCCTCATGAATCCATACTACTGTTTCCCATTCTTTACAATCTCTCTCATTCTCTCATCTAGTACCCTCTCTAAAACTTTCAAACCATGCTCTGTTAGTTTAATAGTTTAATTCCCCTGTAGTTACCGCATTCCATAATATCACCTTTCTGCTTAAATATAGATACCATTAGACTCCTCACAGTATTTAGGCATTATTTCCTCTTCCCACATTGCTCTCAATAAATCCACATCCATTCTTTCCCTTCAGTAACTAGTATCTTGACCATTTCAATTCTTTACCATTCTTCACTTTACTCAATCCTCGCTTCACTTCTGTATTCCGTGTCTCCATAACTGGCCCCTCCACCCTTTGTGCTTCTTCCAGCTCCTCTTTCTCATTTTCAGTAATCAATAGTTGTTTATATATATATATATATATATATATATATATATATATATAATATATATATATATATATATATATATATATATATATATATATATATATATATATATATATAAATGATGCTTTCCAGGCACAGCTTGTCTCTGCTCTAATTTTCATTAAAGGAGATTACTTTAGCAGTGCCAATATGTTTCCTTCAGGAATCCTTGTATTTACGTAGCTCCACCAGATTCTTCAGCATGGGCTTTTCTTTTAAGTGTGTGTTTGCTTGTGTGTGTGTGTGTGTGTGTGTGTGTGTGTGTGAGAGAGAGAGAGAGAGAGAGAGAGAGAGAGAGAGAGAGAGAGAGAGAGAGAGAGAGAGAGAGAGAGAGAGAGAGAGAGAGAGAGAATTTGGTGTGGAATGGGGTTATTGGAAAACCAAGAAGATAGATTAATGAATGTTAGTATAGACGGTCAATTGATGGAAATGGATAATTATTATAAGTATTTGGGATTGAATATATCAGAGGAGGGCAAGAAGAGAGAAAATTCAAATCACAGAATAGAAGAAGAAAACCTGGTAGTGTGGTATGGGAAAACGTTCGGTCAAGAGACAAACCGTCGAATGAATTGAGGGATTTTTGAAAACCTCTCCCTTACCGAAGTTGATTGTAATTGTTGAATACCTATAAGAAATTGTGGAATTTGCTGATAATAATCGATTGGTTGAGAAGTGTGATGTGTTAAGATAATAAGAAGGTTAACTTAAGCTGAAAGGTTGGTTAATAATATTTAAAGGTAGATTGGTCATTGTAGAAATGTATCGACACGGGAATAGTGAGAAATATAAATATGTAGATTTGCATAGAAAAAAATGTTAAGGAGATGAAACACTTTACTTGTGCATTTTCCCGATGAAGAAAATAGGAATACTCAAAATTAATAACGTTTAAATGTGGTAATAATAAGTTTAATTATTTACTTCTGGGATGTTTGTATGTGTTTTTCCTTCAAGGGAAAATCTGTACATAATACAATCAAAATTTACCTTCCTGCGTCGTAAAGCTCACCACCATCAAAAAAAACAAACGTGTTCAAAATATATAAAGCAGCTTTATCTTAGTGCCTTTTCGATAAGAATATACACATTTTCTTGCCCTTTTCCATGTAGTTCAGTCCATCATGAATTTAAGAGATTAAAAAAAGAATTCGCTTG
>NC_090768.1:16985416-16995416 GCF_036898095.1 Palaemon carinicauda
TGATTTTCCTTGATTTTAGTGCTGCATTTGACCGTGTTAATCACGAGGCCCTTATTTTCAAAATAAAACAGTTGGGAGTGGGTGGGTCGTTTCTTAGCACTATTATTGATTTTTTAATTAATAGATCTCAAAGAGTTGTTGTTGATGGGCACCATAGTGAGTATAGGAATGTGATATCCGGTGTTCCACAGGGTAGTGTTCTTGGCCCATTACTTTTCATACTATATACACATGACATGTGGTTTGGTCTAGAAAACAAGCTTGTTGCATATGCAGATGATGCAACTCTCTTTGCATCAATTCCATCCCCTAATGTAGGTCTGTGGTTGGTGAATCCCTTGATAGAGATTTAGCTAAAATTAGTGCATGGTGCAAATTATGGGGTATGAAGTTGAATCCTAACAAAACTCAAAGTATGTTTGTAAGTAGGTCAAGGACGGTGGCTCCTCAACATCCGGATCTCAGTATTGATAATGTTTCTTTAAATTTGTATGACTTTTAAAATTTTAGGTGTGATTCTTGACAGCAAATTTACTTTTGAGAAACACATTAGGTCTGTGTCTTCTTCTGTTGCACAAAAAAATTGGCTTATTGAGAAAGTCTTTTAATATTTTCGTTGATCAATCTATTCTGGAGAAATGTTTCAATTCTTTCATTCTACCTTGTTTTGAGTATTGTTCTCCTGTCTGGTGTTCAGCTGCTGATTCTCATCTTAATTTGTTGGACAGAAACTTACGGTCTATTAAATTTCTTATTCCTGATCTAGATATTAATCTTTGGCACCGTCGTTCAATTAGTTCATTATGCATGTTGCATAAGATTTTTCATAATTGACCATCCTTTACATTCAGATCTCCCTGGACAATTCTATCCTGTTCGTAATACTAGGCAGGCAGTTAATTCTAATAGCCCTGCCATCTCCATCAGGAGGCTCAATACTACACAGTATTTTAGAAATTTTATTCCAGCTGTTACCAAGTTGTGGAGCGATCTTCTTAATCGGGTAGTTGAATCAGTAGAACTTCAAAAGTTCAAAGTTGGAGCAAATGTTTTTATGTTGACCAGGCTAACATGAGTCTTTTTATAGTTTATATATGACATATCTGTTTTTGACGTTATTAGTAGTTTGTATAGGACATATCTGTTTTGACGTTGTTACTGTTTTAGAATGATTTATTGTTAACTTGTTCTCATCATTTATTTATTTCCTTATTTCCTTTCCTCACTGGACTATTTTCCCTATTGGAGCCCTTGGGCTTATAGCATCTTGCTTTTCCAACTAGGGTTGTAGCTTGGCTAGTAATAACAATAATAATAATATGTCGCGTACTTAGTGGATTGTTACTGGTTAAATTTTACTGCTGGTTCTATCACTAATTCTTTTGTTTAGGAAAATATTTTTTTTATCGTTTTTCTGTAAGGAGATTTTGATTCGTAAAATTCGATGGGATTGACAATCAAAATTAGGTCTTGGAGTTATGAAACCAATATATATATATATATATATATATATACATATATATATATATATATATATATATATATATATTTATATATATTTATATATATATATATATATATATATATATATTTATATATATATATATATATATATATATATATATATATATATATATATATATATAATCTATGGCTGACTTGACCAAAACACACACACACACACACACACACACACACACATATATATATATATATATATATATATATATATATATATATATATATATATATATATATATAATTTATGGCTGGCTTGACCAAGACATGAAAAGATTTTGAGTTCAATAGTTCAAAATTCGATGGAATTGTCAATCAAAATTACATCTTACAGTTATGAAACCAATATGTTAATATATATATATATATATATATATATATATATATATATATATATATATATATATATATATATATACACTCTATGGCTGGCTTGACCAAAACATGAAGAGATTTTGAGTTCAATAGCTCAAGAGAACCTCACTAATCGGTAACAAGGTCAGACTGAGTAGGCCTAATCCGTTTTATTCTATAGGTGAAGCTAAAATAGGAAACCGATGGTTTGCCTCGTTTCAAACCAATTCAAGCATAATTGCCATCTCTTATTCTTTTATCCATCGCTCATGTAATTTCTATCCAATTTCAATCACGTTTTAATTGTTTTCGTTTGAGGTACACGCTTACTATTTTTCACTTTTAATGAGTTTTTGATAGTTTAGTTTTCATCATGTATTACTTCATTACTTCCTCGTTTTATTTATTGATTCCCGTTTCCATGATGGGTTGTGTATACCGGTTATTTCTTTTTAGAATTGCAATGTCAGGGTAACTTTGATTTATATACGTCTATTTTAGGGACTGCTTTTTTGCTTACGTTTAAACTTTTTTTTTTAATTAGTAGGAATTATAAACCTCCATGAATTCATTTTCCCATTAGAAAAAACACACATGCAATCCCCAGAGATAACATTATCCTTATTTCAGCCTTATCTAATTTATTTCATCTTGGAAATGACTTCTTTTAGGAGCATCCTAAAACCACCCCAGAGTCCGTAAGGCAAAGAGGTCATACCAGGTTATTTTCATTTTGTCGGAGTTAAGTGTAAAGGATTTTCATGAATGTAGATAAGGCGATGTAATAATAGTCTTTCTTAGTTGAGGCTTATCAACTTAGCACACGGGTCCAGGGGCTAATCCTGGGTTAAGATTTGGGCGTCCTCGCCTTCACCCTGGGTTTAAACTCTTCATGTAAAGTTGCAACATCTTTCATCACCGGAGTTCTCAAGACACTCTCCAGCATAATAATTACGATGTCCAAAGTAGCCATGATAATGGTGTTGACGCCCTTACTTTAATTCTTATATTTCGTAATGTAAATGTATGTTGGTTCTGTTTGTGATTTAGCATTGCATTATGCCTGTGCACGGCTTTACCGAAGTCATATTTCCAAAGTGATTAGACGACAAACTTATCATTTCTTAAAAGGTCTCCTACTCGCATATTTTCGTGGCTCGCCATAAATTCTGGCGACTTTAGTATTTTTTCTCTCAACTTCACTGAACCAGGCCGCAACTTCCCCAAGCCTCACGCTTTCTGCTTCCCAAAGCTCGCTCCTTTTGTCCCCTCGCTCTTCCCTTTTTCATCTGCCCTTTCTTCCTCTTGCCTGTCTTCCTCCTCACGAATATTCTCTTCCCATTCGTTGACTTCCTGAGTTTCTCCTCCCCTGACTATCCCACCTCCGAATCTTGAATTTTTTCATATGCACTTTTTTCTTTTTTGCACCATCCCGTCGAGCTTTCTCTCCTGCCAATTTGCTCCCTCATCAGTCTTATGATTTTAATCTTCCGCCTCAGTTTTAGTTAGCGTTTTGCACCCGCCGTAAATTTTTACATTTTGGGAATTTTTAAGTTCGGTGTCTCAGTTTCGTTTACTTTTATCATTTTTTTCCTTTCCTTCTATGTTTATATATATATATATATATATATATATATATATATATATATATATATATATATATATATATATACACACAGTATTAGTAAGGTGTGACATTATTGTTTATTGTTATAATTTTTTTTTTTTTGACAGGCAAACACAAAAAAACCCTCTCAGTGTGTTAATGTTGAGGTCTTTCTAACACATTTTACTCGTGCATTTTTTTTTCTAAGTGTACTTCAGCGTTGCAAAGTCGTACCAAATATATATCACGTGCGAGCTACTTGCGAGTCCCTTTACTGGTCCCGGGTATTGGCTTCATTGCCCATTATGGGTGGGTATGGGGAATTTGGAATTTATATTCCATAAACACATTAATGACCATCACTTACCTCTTTGTTTGTACAGATTATGTAAAACAAAATAACGCTTAGTTATTTTATACTAAAGTTAATAAAGTATATAAAACTACAATACATTCACAGCATACAGGATATCCACTGTACCCAATGAATGTGCGCCGTCTGTTATGTGGCCTTCGGCTTGTCGTACACGAGGAATGCTTCATTCCCTGCCATTACCTTCAAGGCAGTACAAGGCCCTCGTCATCTTCAACCTTGTAGTACCAAGCAAGGATAACAAACAAGAAAAGGATATTTCACTGCACGCCACAGATGTGATGTCAAGGCCCTCCATGACGTCACAGAATGCGCCCTTGCTTTCTGGTAAACACCCAAGATCAACCTCTACTTAGAAATGATGAAACTGTAATGTTTTACCGGGATAACATTAAGATACTAATGTCTTACGACGTTATTTAGGGTAAAATATCTTATTCTGCCGCCCTTTAACTGAAAATAACTGTAAATAGATTCTTTTAGATGGTAAAAACACACTTTGCTGTAATGCAACATGTAAGTGGCAGGTGCTCTATCAGTTTACTCTTTTTCAACTGTTTCTTTATAGTCTGTAAAACCCATCAATTAACCAATCATCTTTGATAAGACAATAGCATGCGTCCATATTACCAGACCTGAAGTCTTAAACTTAATTGGTTAACAAAACTATATGTAAGCTAATCTAACTTTAATACTACATGTTCCTTTTCATAGGTTCATTGATAAATATTACTTACTTTACAAGAATATTTTCCCTCTTTTTTGTGATATGGGGTAAACTAACAAAGACTGAAGAAGTGTAAGAAAGCAAAGAAACCTAAGAAAGGTTTAAATAACAAAGGCAATCGGAGATTTCTGACCTCCGCCAAAGGGTGACGTTGACACAAAAAGAAAGACATTCGATTTGCAACTGTTCCAGACTCCTGAACCAAGAATTGACATTTATAAACAACTATCGTTCACTTTTGACGTAACCTTGAAATTGCGCAAAATTATCAATGAATTATCTGTGGTCACAATTTCGTTAAAATCCTTACATATGTTTTGACGTAATCTTTAAGATTGTAAAAAATACAAATTCGGATCTAGAACCGGATCATCTCCAAATGTTAACCGAGTCATCCATGGCCTGATATCTATCTGTGGTGGAAATTTCATCAAAATCAGTCAATGTGTTTTAACGTTATCGTTAAAATGGTAAAAAATGGAAATCCGTATCTAGAATCCGGATCCGGATCATCTCCAAAATTTAAATGGGTCGTCCATGACCTACGATCTATCTGTAGTGAAAATTTCGCAAAATAAGTTGAGTAGCTTTGCCGTAATCCTGTCCACAGACAGACACACTTAGACGAATAAATGAACTGACTCGATTTTATAACCTCCTCGGCGGAGGTAATAAACCACGGTTGGAAATAGAATTATTAAGATAGAATTCAATGATGATATATTCCATTCAGCAAATCAGATCCAACATATCAGGTATGTTCAAGAGTCACATCAAGATTATAATATACCAAAATAAAAGACCAGTGCTGAAGAATAACATAGCAAAAATCAAAGACCATTCTTGCTACAAATTAGCATTCAGCGAAACATGACTGTATGATCAGAGAATTCATTTTAAAGAAAGTAGTAGTCCCCATCAGAATTAGATATTATCATGTATCAAAATAACAGTAGTCATAATTTTTGCTCTAGATTTAGGAGTAGTATCATCACAACATACCTGAGACATCACATGACATATTCCTTATGTGATTACAGAGAGTATTTTCTTTTATCATATTCTGGCAGTCGCTTTTCTTGAGGTGAAGCGAGCAAATACGAGCATTTTCCACATTTTTTGCATGCTACAAATCAGTCTTCTATTTTGGTGTTCCTGGGAAATCAGAAAAGCTCGTTTCACCTTAATTTCCTATTCCTTGTGTTGCTTGATCACCCAAATGCTGCACAAACACCCATGAATATGACAAATGCAAGTAATGCATCGAAATACAATATAATCACGATACTTACATGTATATGCGGCCAAGCAAAGCACCAACTCACATCAGCTGTTTCGATGACGTCGCGAATGCAAGGCATGCTGGGAGTATTGATTGATTGATTGATTGATCGGGAGTTTTCTGGCATCCTGATATATAAGGTCATTGAAGCCGACTAGTAGTGAACTATCCTTCTCTTTATATTATCCTTGGTGTCAAGTACTTAATCATATCTCATTCTTCAAGCCCTTTTCTGTAATTGTATTATTATATCTCTAATATCCTTTTTACAGTTAACAGTTGAAACACAAACTGGATATTAAAAATTAAAAATTAGGATCACTAACATACTAAAGCACCTTACGTTTACAAGTAAACAATGACAAACACGAACAGGCCATTAAATTTACAAATTATTGCTTTATATTTCCAAGTAATCCTTTACAAGTGCATAAACAGTACATTAAATTTATAATTATAAAAATAGGATAAGATTATTATTAAAGAAATAGGAATGGGCATTAGGTATAACTGGCCAATGAGGTATGATGAGATTCTTGGCACTGTTACGGCCACTGAGTTTATGTGGGTGAGGGGATAGTACTAACTGGAAGGGAATTAAGTAGATCCCAGTGTCCGACAAGCCTTTGGCCACATGACAGTTGCTGTATATCAATGCTTATAGTGAATATCATCCTTCTTCGAGCCATGCTTGCAGGCTTGCCTTTTGGGAACAAATACAGGCATATGCCACTCCTTGGTATAGTACCACTGGTTTTCATGTAGCATGTTTGTCTTCTGTCCCTTCATTGTCACTGGTATGGGTTCCTGATGCATGAAAAGATGTGCTAGCCTTCGTACTATGATCATCAGACATTTTGCAATTTGTGAGATGGCATTGCGAAGTTTCTTATGAGGCATTGACTTTTCCTTCAAGGATTATAGAACTGGGTCACTACCCCCGCCTGAACATTGCTGACGTGACCTCCTACTTGCACAGTAAAGGTTTTCTCCACGCTCGACCTCCTGAAGGGGTATTATCAGATACCCATGAACCCAGAAGACATCCCCGAGACTGCCATCACCACCCCTTTTGGTACATACACCTTCAATTATTCCTGTTTTGGCCTATGTAATGCTGGAGCCACGTTTAAACGTCTTATGGATGTCATCTTAGGGGACTTCTTCTGTGTATGTTTCGTGGGCAGAATAATTTTGTTCTCTTCCTATAAAGAGAAACACCTCCGTCATCTATGCATTGTTCTCGACCACCTACAACAGAACGGCTTTATAGTCCGTTACGACAAGTGTACCTTTGGCACCAAGGAAGTATCGTTTTTAAGGCACCGCATCACTCCACCCCCTCCCTGAGAAGATAGTAGCCGTTCAGAACTTCCCCACGGCCTCGACCGTCAAAGCATTGCAAGAATTCTTGTGCATGATCAGTTATTATTACCGTTTCCTGCCAGCCATTGCCGCCAATCTTGCCCCCCTCTACGCCTCCCTCAAAGGCAAGTCAAGTGACCTGAAATAAGGTCCCTTCACGAAGCGGCCTTCTGTAATGCAAAGAATTTCCTATCAACCGCTGCTGCTCTCACTTTTCCCGTGCCACATGCATCTCTCCTTCTCTCCAGTGATACCAGCGATGTCACTATTGGGGCAGTCCTCGAGTATGTGGTCAACTGCTTGCTCCGCCCATTGGCCTTCTTCTGTAGAAAACTGTCCAAGGCAGAATCCAGCTACTCTACTGGCGATGCACTTGTCTGTCCATCACTTTTGCCACTTCTTGGAAGGTATGCCCTTCGTTATTTGCAGGGATCACATGCCTCTGGTGCATGCCTTCACTTGACCGTCCGATGCCTGGGCCGGCCTTTCACATCCCTCGTGCCATTCTACTGCACAGCTACTGAAGACAAAGTTCATTTGGCATGGCATTACTAAGGATGCTAAGGATTGGGTACTGCACCTGTACTTCATGCCAAGCCTCCAAAGTACATCGACACAGTTTTAGGAGTGGGCACCTATCCTCAGTGGCGCTTTGCTCACATTCACTTCAATGTTTTAGGGGGTTCTAGGACAAGTGCCTGACTGATAAGTGCCCGACGGCCACATGCCCGACAGACATCTTCCCGAGAGTTATCTGCCCGAATGAACAGTGCCCGATGGGCAAATGCCCGATTAGGACAATTGCCCCATTAGGACTTATGTCCGATTATTTGTTTTGCTGTTATAAGGATTTAACACTAATTGACTATTGGCTCTTTGTTAAGTATTATATACCAAACGAAGTGGAGTAGTTACACTATCATTTTCCACTCCGTGGTGAGCCAAATGGTGGCTGTTATTCACCCGTTCTATGAAACCCCTACGTTAACAAGGTATAATGAGACAGAAATAAAAAGAACATGATTTATTTTTTTTATTTGTTGATACACAAGTAAGTTATTGATAAAAAAAAGGGCAATAGATCTAAATGAAAAAAACAAACTAAAATTTTAAATTGTGAGCTATTCCTCTCAAAAAATCTAATACTTCTCTATTTTCATTATCTTCCACAATATTTGCTATCCTTTTGGTTGTATCTTGGTGTTTTTTTCTTTTTGAGGGAGGCTCTTGTCCTGCCAGTATTTGGTTGATGATTGCATCGTTAAGAGCTTGTTCAGTCTTCAGTACCTGAAGAAAATGCCAGATATTGCGATGACTTGAGGTTATATTAGCCTGTAAGTGGTTGTGCCATCCTTCCAAGGAATTGGTTGTTCGTGGCAAGTCATCGCATATGCGATCAAGCATATTCCACATACAAATAGGAAATAATGGGTTTCCTCTGTTACGTCAGCGTATCCTGCCAATAAAAGTATCTTCAAAGTAGTTAATTATTCCATCTGCTTCTTCGCACATACTCTCTTGTAAGTGTTCAAATACTTGTACAACATTGTCTGCTGGCACAAGAGCCAGGGCTGGTATCATTCGAATGTTTATGGCAAACTTAGCATCGCTCCGATATCTTGATTGCAACCCTTCTGTTTGTACCTTCCGATAAATAGCTTGCGAGAGGTGAAAAAAACAGCCCTCTATATTTACATTTAGAAAAACATTTGTTATTGCATTCATTGCCGCTTTTTCATAATCAATCATAATTGCAGATGGATTAAATCTAGCATTAACAGCCTGAAGTTGGCTGAACAGTTCTTTATAGGTGGATTCTCGTTTATTTGGCAATAATGCAAAAACACATGGTATCGTTCTTTTAGAAATTAAACAATGAACTGAATACAGTTGGTAAAACAGTTCAGGTACTACTTTGAAGGTACCATAGCAAAACCACCCACTCGAAGATTGCAAGAGTTGCTTATTTTTCTCAGTTGAAAACAAAAGTATACGGTTCTCACCAGGTCCACTGTCGTAAAGTAAGAAATTGTCTCTTTTGCACGTTTTTTTATATTCATCAGGAATGACCATCTCATACAAATTTCTCCGTGTGGGATGTGGAGCATGTACAGCTTGTTTATATCTTCTGATGGAACGTCTAATTGTGCTCATAGATGGTAGTTGATTAGAGACTCCTTCCGAGACATTCTGTAAAGTTTGACATAGAATCTGTTGTGATGATTGTTGGGTTTTAATAGCTTGATGCTTCATTTCTTCACGTAAAGATAGAAGATCTTGACGAATAATATCTGGAGCATGAGTGTGTTCATGTGTTTCGCTTATTATTTGATCACGACGTTGAGCTCTAACGAATTCTATGGGTGCTTACTATAGTACAAAAAAAAACTTCTGAACTTCGTGATCCGATACTTTAACAGACAGAAGAGAATTTTTTCCCAACTAAAACATAGGTAAATCTGCCTCCAAGTTTTACGGTACAGTTATATAGCAATGAGTAGTTTAAAGTAATTGTCCCTCTCTCTTTCAAGTAATTGTCCTAATTGGGCATTTGCCTATCGGTCACTGTTCATTCGGGCAGATGTCCGTCGGGAAGTTGTCCGTCGGGCATGTGGCCGTCGGGCACTTGTCCTGATACCTTGTAGGTCCACTACCTACATCACAAGGACATTGTTACCTGTTTAACGGCATCTACCGCTCCACTTGTTGGCCTGAACGTTTTCACTGTACCCTCAAATCAGCTTTGATATCCCGCTGCAAGGACTCCAACTATTA
>NC_090768.1:17005416-17010416 GCF_036898095.1 Palaemon carinicauda
CTTACGTAAATCACGGGCTCTTGCGTTGGCATCCCATAAGACCATTAGCTACACATCAAAACGGTATTTAATCCTTTGTCATGTTCGCTGCAATATTGCTTCATCATTACTGGCAATGACATCAGAGATCTTTTTCCTGAGATCATTGATTACCAGTATCTTTGTTCGATACATAATATCTTTTACCATAACCCCAAAGAAAAAAGTTCAAGAGTAATATTTGGTGAATAAAGTGGCCAAAGAATTGGGCCGTTCTTTCCAATCCACTTGTCTGGAAATGTTTGATTTACGAACCCGCGATAATGCATGCAGTCCCTATGTGGTGGTGCACCATCTTTCTGGAAAAGGATGGTTGATCATCTAGTGGGGTACCACATATTCAGACTATAGGTCAATTAATTAACCAATGATTTGATTCCACATAATCCCAAACCACACATTCACATTTGGATTATCTCTGTGAAATCTAGTCAAATAGGAACGTTTTGATCACCATCTCAAATTATTTGTTTAGTTTCCTAAATCATGAAATGTTGCCAACACTGTTCTTGTCTCCATTAATTTCTAGTGTCACTTTGCCTCGGGATCACAGACCCAAGGAATCTCTTCCATAAGTTCTCTAGGTTCGCGATGTTTGCGTTTCCGAGTTATTTCTAGTAAACCATTAACACATTTTACTTTTTCTGAGAGTATCTATTTTTAGGGGTTCATTGAACAATACCTCTTTAGTTAACAGGGTACCTAAAATAAACAATACAAACGTTGATAACTGCTGAGTACATAGAAAAATCTGATTGAGAGAGAGAGAGAGAGAGAGAGAGAGAGAGAGAGAGAGAGAGAGAGAGAGAGAGAGAGAGAGAGAGAGAGAGAGAGAGATAATTTATGGGTTTCCACCAGTAGCTTCAAGCTTCCATATTCCTAATATTTCTCTGACGTGAATAGCTGTTAGATATCGCTATTTCCAGTATCTTTTTCTCTCTTATTTTATGATTTCATACACTGAAAATAGTTACGTATATTTTTACAATTTTGGATTTACTTGGATCATTAACTGCACGGCTACAATAAACCGTATTAAGAGAGAATGATCGAGAATCGTAATGCATGATTATGATAATGTAATTTCTGCCCAAAGCTTCACCAACGAGCACGGAGCAGCTCTTCTTGAGCTGTAATGTACGCGAATTATTATATCTTATAAGTCGTGAAATTTGGTTGGGAAGCACAGTTATGGTTTTATATTAAAGTTACTTCACCTTTTAGATACAATATGTCGAAAATAAATCTGTTTGCTTTTTGCAGAATTTAACTGCAGATCATATTATTTAGTACTTATTAATTATCTCCTGCAACTGTTTCCACTTTAGCTCCTAAATGTGTCTCGTCTAAAGAAGAATTGATTATCATCCAAATGCTTTCATGTATTAATTCTGTAGAATTAATGAATTGATTATAGACGCAGTGGGGTAATTTCTAAGGTCATAGACGACATCATGCTGTTTAAATTTAGATTTGGAAATTATATATACCTAACGAAGTAAAAAGTGAAGTTGCATTCGAGCCATTTTATTGGATATAAGGTGTTGCATATCTATAACAAGAGCAATCAGAAATTTCAGACTGATGAATATTGCCAATATTTAACTAAAGCCTACGGACATCGCCTTCCGTTTTTCATATGCTAACCGTTCAGTAGATTGTGAAAAGTGCAATATTGATCCAGAATCGTGATTTTGATCCGTATCACCTCCAATATTTCATGGTTTCTTCCGATGAAAAATATCTATCCATTGTTAAAATTTGGTGAAAATCCAATATGCCAATTTGTTTTAAATTGAATTTAATCTTTAAAATTATGAGAAGGCAAATCCGTATCTAGAATCCGAATCCGGTACCGGATCATCTCCATAATTTAATTTGGTCGTCCATGACCTAAGGTCTATCAAAACTACTCGACGGATTTTGACGAAATTCTCACCACAAAGTTTTACGTCATGGATGCCCCATTAAATTTTGGAGATGATCCAGATCTGTATTTGCATTTTTGACCATTTTAAAGTTAAGGATAACATTAAAACAAACCGACGGATTTTGACAACATTTTCGCCACAGATAGATCATAGACCATGTATGACTTCATTAACTTTTGGAGATGATTTGGTACCGGATGCGAATTCTAGATCCGGATTTGCATTTTCATGAATTTAAAAATTGTCACAACAAATTGACAACTTAGATTTCCACTAAATTATAACAAGGGGTAGCTATTATGCATTGGAAGAAACTATGAAATTTTGGAGGTGATACAGATCAAGATTACGATTCTGGATCAACATTGCACTTTCACCGTCTATTGTACAATCAGCATATGAAAAGTGTGAGACGGTGTCCGTACACTTTATTAAATGTTGGAATAGTCATTGGCTCTTGTTACTCTTTATATTCTGGTATAAATAACTTTGACAAATTTGCTTATTACCTTCACAATGAAATACTTAAGAAAAGGAGTGCAATTTCTGAAAATAAAGGCAAATCATTCAAAATCACTTTGAGATTAGTAATAATCGCATTATTCCATAATCAAACAAGAAGTAGAAATAGGAATTCCTATAGGCGATGATGGAGATGATGATGATGATGATGATCCAACTAGGTGTTCGTTTAAAACCTTTTCTGAAGTGATGCGTAGATTTAGTTTACTTTATAGATTATTTTTTTACCGATGAATGATTTCTTGTTTTCTTCTCAATGTTTAGCATACAAAGAACACTCTCTATATGGCAAATGGAGAAGAAAGCAAAATCTCGATATTAGAAGAAAAATATTAGTGGAAATAGTAATATTGCGAATAGTGACCTACTTAGGAAGAAACTACTGTATTATTTAGACAAAAATGCATGTCCGCGGACACACAAGGAAAGACATGAATATGGAAAAGGCCATTAAATGGTCATTCACTGAAAAAATGCACTTAGTTTCCTGACTTTTTAGACCGAAACGTGCAGTCCCAGCGGGAGTCCCAAAAAGACGCGTCGTACGGCCAAAATAAAAAAGGAAGAGAAAAAAGAAAGTTAAATTAGTGCAAGAAAATGGAGAAAATGTAAAAGGATATGGCGAAGGAAACAAGTTGATAAGAATAAATGGATTTGGAATAATCGTGGTATATAGAAAAAGAATATATGAACATTCTTACAGTGGCCCAGAAAGCCAAGTCCAGTTTAGTTTAATTGAGGTAATTATCAGGAGAAGCTGTAATAACATCTTTAAAATCTCGGTAAAAAATCCTCCCCATAATATAATAAAAAAGAGAATTATTGATACAATGGGCATACCAATGAGAATCTTTTAAGAGAGAGAGAGAGAGAGGAGAGAGAGAGAGAGAGAGAGAGAGAGAGAGAGAGAGAGAGAGAGAGAGAGATGCAAACGAAGAGTGGAGTTATGGGAAGTAAAGTGGGAATAAAATGTTTTCTAATGTTGGCCATTAGAGTTGTTTACACAGAGGGACTCCTTAAAGTTCCCTCGAGGCGAATTCCTTCCCTACTCCTCTCCCCTTTTTAAGGTAAAATTTTCATTTCCCTCTTTTTTTTTCTCCCCCTTTCCGGAGCTTTTTTTTTCTTCTAATTATCCCTTCCTGTTTTACCAAAATGTCGTGCCCGTAGTCTGATAGTATTTTTCTTTTCTCACTTTTTCTTATAAAGAAAAAAAAATTCTTTTTACCAGTTCAAACCTTTCGGCTTAATTGCACGTAGATTGGATAGTACTACGGTACCTTCACCCCTCAACATCTAACCCCCAATACCACCACTATCGTCCTCCCCCCCAAACCCTGGCTTTACCCATTTCGCTCCCTCCCTGAACAAATAATCTTACCTAACTGTATGGATCTTTGCAGCTCTTGTTTGTTTTACAGACTAACCAGATAAATTACTCTTGTTTGGATGGGACATACGTTTTGTTGGTAGGATGGTGTTTGGTGATAATATGAACAAAGTGTTTTCTTTTTTTTCTTTCTATTACTTATTGACGATGAAATCGTACTTGTTATTGGTGATATGGATCGTCTTTCAACTATATATCGCCATCTTTGTTATATTTTGTTTTGTCTAATTCCAAAGCTATAGCTGTGTCTATAAATACATTTACCCCGGTGTTGTGATTTTGTTTATACCTTTGTCCATTAGGAAAAGTCAGCGGTCGCTGCTGTCAATTGTACACTTCCATCAGCGATACCCAGATGGATGTACGAAATCCTCATAAATGATATGTCAACTTGTCTCGGCTGAAGACACTCCATTGACAGTTGGATTGACAGAGTACCTAGCATAATAATGCCATTAAGACTGGTAGGAGTCGTCACCTTGAATTAACAATATTACCTTTACTTAAGAAGAACCTGGGTTTTCATTTTGATTGCTACTCATATTACTACTCATGAGTCATAAATAGGACGGCTCGAAGCTCTCCATTTCATGTTTCTCTGATAACACTATAAAACGTTTTCCCTTTTCATACATACTTTAAGTTTTTGAAACCTATTGAACCATTTCTTTAGCATGAAACCGTTTACGATAACAAAAGGTGGCTCTAGATAAAAGAAAAACAGCAACGCCATAATCATGGCAACATCCATCTTTCAAGGGCCGAATTATTTTACATATTTTTATATATAAAAATTACCATTAAATAGCATATCTGTAGCTCATACTTTGTCTAAGTTTGTTATTTTGTAAAATAGTTTCATAATTCTTTGGAGTCAATCAAATTTGGTTTATACGATGTGTCTATGGGCTTCTCATCATTGATAGTTGTAGCTTCGGTGATGGAATGAGATGTTAAAATTTGCATTTTGAATGTTTGTATCACGGTATTTTCATCAAATATATTTTGAAAATTTTCATGAACTCTCTTCTGAGGGGCTGAAATGTATGTAATTGTTACGATTGCTATTTTTTTCAAACTGTTTTTAATAATTACTTGTATATTTTCTGTAATGTGATTAC
>NC_090768.1:17012916-17015416 GCF_036898095.1 Palaemon carinicauda
TCTACGTCCAAACTGTGGGTTTTATATTGTTAACGGGAACATTTAGAAAAATTTAAAAGAAATAAACCCTACTTTACCATATTTGTACGGAGTCCCAAAAACTCAAGGACGGTATCTCCTAACGGCCAAACCGTTTTAAGTAAAAGGTTCTCCATCTATCATATCTATTATAGGTACTTTCTCTTCCGCACACGTGAAACATGCAGAGGGCTTTACTCTGAAATGTAATAGCTTGAATATTCCAGCCAGCAATACGAAACTCCTCAGTCTGAAATGGAATCATTATTCACGAAGGTGGCGGTAAATTATGTTTCAAGTTAGTGACAAATTAATCCATTACGAAGATCACTTCCCCTTTGGCATTAAAAAAAATTAAGTTACTTAAACTGTGTGTAACCAATAATGTATTTCATTTCAATGTTCAGTTTTAAAAGCAAAAATTCGGTTGTTAGAATGGGCAGCCTATTATCCCCACTTTTAGCCAATCTGTGATATTTAGTACATTGAAACAGATAATATCAACTAGTTATTAATCATATGAACATGTTTTGAACTTGACATTTTCTATTTGAAGGATGGTGGGTGGGGAGATTTTAAGGTCTTTTTCAATAATCTAAATTCTCTAGTCCCGAGCGTAAAATCCAGAAACCAAATGGGGGAAAAAGGAGTAAAGTAAGTTTTTTTCAGTAAAAAAATGGAGTAGTTTATGATCATTTTTAAAAGATTAGAGAATCTCCTCAAGCCTATTTAAATAAAGAATTTGAAGTTAATTTTTATCAGTCACCCAGGAACTATCCGACATACTCGTACGGAGTTATTGAAAAGCCATCAACAAAGCAAATACAATATGATATACTGTATAAGTCATACAGCAAACAATAAAAGAGAATCTTTAAAAAATTCCATACTCTTATATAGAGAGTATTAAAAATGTTAATAAGAATGTTAAAGGTGAAATCCTCCTTGCGTTTTCATATTCCAGTATCATAGGAAGTTCCCTTATTAATATTTAACAGAACAAAACGGATTCCGAATCCACCAGAGTTTACAAAGTACCAGGTGGAGATTGTGGCAAAGTTTATGCGATGCAAACTGGCCGTTCACTATCACAAAGATTATCTAAACTCAAAGATCTGTCAGCTGTGGCTTTGAGAAATCGAGGATTTTCGTTAATCTTAGAGATTTAAGGCATCGTATCAACCAGAGTGAGTCATCTTTGCTTTTAAAAAGTGCCTGTCCGTACAGGAGAAAGAATCTGTAATCGGCCGTTATAAACCATATAAATAGAATGAAATTGTTGGAGGGACAATAAAAACCGACGTAGTGGACAACATCCTTCCTAATCCGATCCCTCCAAAAATAATCCAGTGAGACCTATAACCAAGCATTTTAGGTCAAGACATAAAGTACTACTCCGGGCAAGAATACAAGGAGGTTTGATAAACCTCCTGGTCAAGAATATAAATGATTTTTTCCTTAGCCAACCACACCCTTTTTATGTCAATTTGAAATGAACTTTTCTATTCATGTATAAATTGCATTTGTGAATTTTTCTCTCGCTTACTACTGGTGAAATTTGATGATTGATTTTATTTCTTCAGTGGCTTTTATGGTCCATTTCAAGTAACATGTTGAAGTGTTAGAATACAGTCACAAGAAATACATATGTGTGTACTCAAGATATTTTATACGAAAACTGATTGATTTTGCAACTGTTTGCCTGATTTGGTCACGATTTGCAGGGAACAAAAGGAATGAAGTATCACCCTAAGCCTTTGACCCCCTTTTTTAAAAAATAGGAAACTTTTCATTTGAATTACGGATATTCCTTGTAGCATTGTTGTATTTTTATCTATTCAGCATTTTAGACAAACCCAATTTTTATTTTTCAAGTAAATTTTGTATCGATTGCTGTTCAATATTTTATTCTACCGTTTTTAAATGCACCCAAGTAGTATTTGATATGGTCTCTTTAGCTTCACCCTTTGGTCGTATTCTGGTCATTCATATTCTAGTCAAGCGAATAGTCTTTTTCTTAGTTTAATCGTAGATATAGTGAAGAAAGAAATATAAAATCGAAGTAATGTTTCGACCTTTCTTACGTCGGTTCCCTGAATATTCTTTTTGAGAAGGCTAAATATATCTTCTCCCAGAGAATTGATTCTTCATGGAATTCCAGAATAAGTTTGAAAGTTCTGTGACTACATATTTTATCTTACAGTAACATTCAGATTTATTTTTTGCTATTAGTATTAAATGTGAGGTCCTGTCTACAACATAAGTGTTGTTTGTTATTCGTATTCCGTATAATATTCCGCTTGTAATTTGTATTTTGTGTGACGTTCACAATTGGTATACTGTGTAAAGTCTACTTACATTTCTTACTTCGTGAGAGATTCTGTTTATGATTTGTTTTCGTTGTTAGGTTCTGCTTTCAATTGATAATCTTAATGTGGTTCTATTATGATTAACCACATGAGGTTCGTTTTGATAGTGTTAT
>NC_090768.1:17027916-17032916 GCF_036898095.1 Palaemon carinicauda
GAAATTTTAACACTCAGATATAAAAATTGTTGAACTCTTAAATCTTGAAGAAAGAATATTAGAATATATCCAAGATGAAACACCACTACTCATCTTTTAAGAGCACGATTTTTTTAATGCGACGGAGAACAGTCTACTAATGCTGTAAAGAAAATAGTGGAGTTCTTGATGGAAAGAAACACTATGGTGCTGGGGGCGATCGGAAATAAAAAATACTATTTTAAGTTCTCATTTTTTTTTTGAGTTAATTATTGATGTGCATATTCTATGTATTTGCCTACCTGATGATGAAACATGAAGTGTCTCTAAAATATAGCTAGGCAAAACGTTATGCTTACTATTTTATTTACTGTTCCAGTTCCAGAGGCCCCAATATATATATATATATATGTATATATATATATATATATATACATATATATATATATATATATATATATATATATATATATATATATATATATATATATATAGATAAATATCAACACAACATCGTGTTCAAATAGAAATAAATTTCTACCTCATACTTGGGATCGAACGCTACCCCTTCTAATGAAAGGCCAGGACATGGTTGGTTTCGACCTGGCCTTTCATTAGAAGGGGCTAGCGTTCGATCCCAAGTATGAGGTAGAAATTTATATATATATATATATATATATATATATATGTATATATATATATATATATATATATATACATATATATATATATATATATATATATATATATATATATACTGTATATATTAGTGGTGCAGCAGATAGTCCATTTTTTTTTCAGATGATCCCTCCCCCGTTCAACAATTCACAACGGTATTTTTCATTTAGCTTAGGGACTCTACATCTCGAAATAGACGGTCGTGAAGAAATTTAAACCCTTTTGAATATAATTTTGGTACTTCTGGATAGGGATCGTAAACTTTGAAATACTTCGAAATATAAGTATAAATACAGAAGTCATATTATTTAGGCCTTCTGTATTATCAATATGTCCAAATAATGCGTATTTTTTCCACTAATGTTTCAATAATAGTGAAATCAATAATACAACAGTGGTATATCAATACTACAATGCAATAATTTTTTTTTCTTACATGAAAAACACTTGACGTGACATGGTTCGAAATAAAGATTCCTTTTAATACTATTTTACCATTATTGTTTTCAGGACGAATTAAAGAGGTGGTTCATATTATATGCACTACAATATATTTTCTCTTAAGTTTCAGGCCGAGCCTAAAACCAGTTTATATAATCAGTAAGTTTGCAGTAATGCAATAACATTATGTGTGATGAACCTCCAGAGAAGAGACCTTGTATCCTTAAAGTCAAATGTGTAATTTGCTTTAAATCACTTGGAACCAGTAAAGGCTAGACTCAAGTGATGAAAAATCCAACTATTGATGATACTGTATAATGAATATCCTGAATGACTATCCTGGATAGACGACGGTCCACCCAGTGCCTTCACTATCTGAAGAGGATTCAAAATTAAGAACACTGAACAGTTCCTTCCATAAATCATGCCGTCCATCTTACACAAGTTCACCCAATAATTATATATACAAGCAGGATGAGCAAGTAGCCACCATAACACAAACTGGAGAATATGTCTCATGTACATGCTCAAATTGAGGGTAGAGTCCTCGTCGTTCAACATAGGAAAGCAATGTTTTAGGCACAGGCCAGAGCCCTCGAGAAAAAGTTCTTTGTGCTTCTGACGACCGGCAAGATGCGATTGTTCATTGTAGAATGATGAAATAACTTGACTTTTTTTTCACATTTGATGAAAAATATCACAGAAACTGTCATGCCATTTATGTTAACAAACAAATTATTGAAGCAGAAAATAGGGCAGTCACAGCCTATCCTACTTATGAATTATCATATGATAAAGGATTCAAATATATCATTGAATACATAAACAATTTCATCCTTTCTAAGAAAGCAGGCGTTTCTAACTTGTCTTACCTACGAGACAACTAAGGACCGATAGCAGTAGCTATTCCTCTTGGAAACTTAATAAAAAATTGTTATATCAGTTTAGTGAGAAACTAGTCTACACTGATTGCCATGGTGAGTCCGACCTTGTGCGTTCTACTAAATTAACTATTGCTGATGCTCTATTCAAGTCATAATTGCTTAGTGAAAACACTGATATTGAATATAAAGATTTGACCTTGAAGAATGCTTGTATTGATGAGAACCAATGTTACACATGGCTACTGACATCCGGCGACAAAAGATTTCCAACATCTATGATGCCAATTCCTAACCCAGCCACTGAGGAGGGGCAAGCTAGCCTCAACTTGTGCAGGTCCCAAGCCCAGGTAAATTGGGGGGGGGGGGTGGCAGGAAAATTAGCCAAAACCAATATGGCCATTGGAGATTGTGAGATTAGAATTAATGCTAGGGCGTAGATGGAGAACGCTGGCCAAAAACATCGACCCCACATAAAAGTGGGAAAAGATGCAGACAAAGAAGAAGAAGATGATGCCAATTCCTACATATCAGTAATTCATCTCGATATCAAGCACTGTGGGGACTTTGTTCTAGACCGTCTATACAACTTTATCAATTAGTGTTTTGATGACAAGGCATTCTGGGAGATAAGCACTTGTACTGATGATTGCAACAGCAAAGATAACTTTAAGATCCTTTCCCTATGCTACGCTGTCATTGGCTTCTTGCAATATGTACACGCACCAATTTCCTGCACATTCCTATTTATCATAATTTTGGTATTCGGTCGCCAGTTGATTGAAATAGTGAATACCTAAAGCCCAATACATACTGAGATTCATGTATCAGCCTCGTTGTGCAATAGTGGTGTTTCTGCGTGCTAGCTGCCTAGTTGCTGTTCAGCTTTCATGGAGAGAGGATGTATGCCAATGATTTGTTACACTACGAGTCTTTACTGTTATAAATATTATTAAAATCATCATAAAAAATAATTGATCCTTGTCCTCTCAATCGGACTATTGGAGGCAGTGAGTTAACCATTGGCGCTGGAGTTAATTCACACTGACATCCCACTTTTAATGCTGACGCAGCACTGAGCAGACACCTGAAATCGGGCTGGTCCATTAACACGTTGGTGGTGCAGTTTTGTGTTGAAAAAGGCATTTTTCAACGCATACATTCAGCATCAGGAATCAGCGTGTACGGGGCTTTAGGCTATTCAGCGAGTAAAAAATCAGTATGCATAACAAAGTATGGTTCAAATGAAATTCTTTTGTTGTTTTGCTCTCATGAGGATGCTGACACCAGTATGTTATTCCGTTTTACTAAGATGTCACCTTGGGACCAGAAGATAATAAATTTTGACAATAATGATGTACTCGTTTTGATGATATACTACTTCAATGAGGGTATGTTATCTCAAAACATCTACATGCACACTGGCAGACTTATAAATTGTGAGAGGTTTGTTTCAGTCCATGATGTGGATGAGAATCTTGGAGCTAATATGTAACGAATTACCCGCAGCATATGCCTTGTCTGGCTGTGATAGCCTGTCTGCACTGTAGTCTCTATATTTACTTGGAAAATTACCTCCTGGAGATGATTATTCAGATGCCCTGCAATTCTTTCTTCTTTACAAGTAGAAGTGTAAGATACCTGCAAGTACCTCACTAGATGCCTTGAGATATTTGTATGTAGTCAAGACCGATAACCCCTGCAATGTCTTTCCCCTTACTGAAAAGGTGTTCAAGCATCATGTGAAACGAGCAAAGTACCAGACAACCCCAACCTTAATTCTAGAATCCCATTAATAACTGTTGGATGAATCATGAAGGACTCTTGATACCAGTGTACTTTGTACTTTGAAGGAGATGCAGCTTCAACTGAAATGAGTGAACTCACAGATTTTTATTGTGATGACCCAAGGATTTGTTACTGCCTTACGTCAGGTTTTAATTGTGCAGACATGTGTTTATGTTTAGATTGCAGCAACCGGCATGTTTCTACACTCACAGATGGAGAAACTGATGGGGATAATGATGACGATGTGGAAGATGGAAATGTATTTTAAAGTTACATAACATTATGCCCCAAAAGTGGGAGATTACTGTTTGTCGTCTCCGCATTGGTCACTCTTGGTTGACACACAAGTATCGGACGACTAGCCAACATCAGCCATATTGCACTGACTGTTTGGTACCCCTGACATTGAGGCCCTTGTTGACCGAATGCCATATTTTTAGCACCATAAGAAATATATATCTGTTTGAGGCTCGAGGTAAGGATAGCAGGTTCATCCTTACAAAGATTTTTGGAATAGATATTTTGTATGATGCCAATGGCATTTTTAAGTTCATATTGGAAGCTGACCTTTTCAATCGTTTTTAAATGATATATTAATTTTAAAAGTTTCGTTGTTAACTTGTTTATACAAATCTCTTTATTTTAGTTTTTTATCTTAAGTTCTTAATTGTTAATCAAGCATACTCAAGTCAGCATCAATGACCATTGATATTATAATGTCAGATAATTACAAACCTATTAATTAATCAATCAATCTATGGTTTCAATTAGCATGTAAGTGTCATTCACTTAAATTGCCTGTTAGATGACAAAATTCTATATCCTAATTTCATTTGTGTTGGTAACCTCTCCTTCTTACTAGATATTAAAGATCTGCTTCACTGCAATCAGTATAGATAATCTCATTAAATAGATTTCTATATTGTCTGAAAATGTCGTGCAATACTGATTCATTCATAGCTTGTAAACAAAAACGGATATCATGAAGAAGATTTGCTTGCATTTAGGTTGAAAGATCATTTAAAAGATAAATACTGTTTTATAAAGATTCTGGGCATGTGTACTAACCTAAAATAGGATTAAAATCATATCTTTATGATAACATTAAATATTCCTCAAAATTAACATGCTTCTTTCGTTTGATTCCTAAATAGAATATAATATACAAATTATGTATAGGAATATATCCATGAGATCTAGAAATTAGGATTTTTGGTCACTTCCAGTTGTAAC
>NC_090768.1:17037916-17060416 GCF_036898095.1 Palaemon carinicauda
CTCGTACAGGCTTGTACTGGAAGTTTTTGTTTTCCGCAGCCATCCGAACAGGATTTCGAAATGCTATATATTTAGTTCGATGTTGCACGTGATTGGACTTCCGGCGACACACTTTGTCATAAAGGAATTTAGTGTTTACCAGGCCTGCGCCGGCCGCTTACCTTTCAACCAAGATGGAATAATATCTTATTTCCATCTTGCTTTTAACAACCTGTTTTGATTCCCGATACTGCGGTGCTTATAATTTTGACGCCAATACATCGGTTTTTTGTGCCTTGACTGGCTGTTATTAATCAAACCCACTTGGTTTACAAAACCGAAATATCAACATACCTAACCACTTCGGTTTGACTCAAGTTGCTAATGTGTCTTTCTCTTAATGTACATGTTCACGAAATCAATATAATTCAGCGCTCTCTCTCTCTCTCTCTCTCTCTCTCTCTCTCTCTCTCTCTCTCTCTCTCTCTCTCTCTCTCTCTCTCTTTTAATTAATGAAATGAACATATTATCCATGACACTTCATAGTAATCCTGGCACCTCATATTATTACAGCCCTGTAGAAGTCGCACTTTTGGTTCATTCACATAGATCCCCCGAATCTGTTGTAGATTATTTGGGCTCTCGTGAATATTGGTATTTTGCATTTGTTGTATTTATTTCCAGATTTAGTCTTTTTCTTTCGGCAGTCAGTCAGGCGCAATATGACCTTGGCCTAGAGAATACAAAGTTACGTTCCAGGTTACGCAATAATGTATTTTTTCCCTTTTATATTCATGGTGATGTTTGCAAATGTGTATTCCCTTTCTTCATGTATATGTGTGCTCTTAAGTGCCAAAATTACCTCTGAAACTTTTCCATTTCTTCACACTTTTTTTACGAATGTTACTGCAAAACTTTAAGATTCGAGCGAAGTATATTGAGAAGAAATCACAAATCTAGTTTATGAAGCCATTCACAATAAATTACTGTGAGATTAGGCCACCAATAACTTAGCTATTTCTAGAGTTTAGAGATATTTTCATATAACTTAAATAAACCCATCTTTACCTTAATGGAATAGTGTTCTGTATTTTTTTTAGTAAATGCCAAAGATCTAGAATTCTGGATAAAACAAAGAATATGGAAAGAAACCAAAATGAAGTTAACCAAGGATTAGGCCTAAGGTATACCGTCCCCATCATCTCTGCGAGATTTTTTTTTCTTTTAATAGAAAATTTACGACGTGATTATTCAAAGTCTAAAAGTTTTCTTCATTCTTTAATGAATTTAAAAGTATTCACTGAGTTTCTCGATAAACTTGACGTTGGCCTTTCTCCTCAATAACTACTGTGTAAATCTGATGGTAATAAGTATGTAAAAATTCCAATTCCCCGTTTCAGTCATTGTTTTGACCCTGTGTACAAAACTTGCTGAAATTAATAGCTTATGACAAAATGGGTAAGTTCTTGTATTATTTCACACTTAGTATTTATTATTCCTCCATTGGACTCCGCCAAAGGAGCACCGGTTCTCTCTCTCTCTCTCTCTCTCTCTCTCTCTCTCTCTCTTCTTTCTCTCTCTCTCTCTCTCTCTCTCTCTCTCTCTCTCTCTCTCTATATATATATATATATATATATATATTTATATATTTATATATTTATATATGGCTAGGTTAAGTAAAATTTGGAAATCAAACCGCCTGAAATAAAAAACAAGCTATATATCAGATTACTGAGGTCAATGTGTTATTTAATGGACATGAGTTGTGGTATGACAATGAAATAATATCCATCAGGTTTTTGTAGATTTGAGAACAAAGTGCTCAGAAGAATATTCGTAGTTGAATAGCACGGCAGGATTAGAAATGAAACTATGAGCGAGATTATTCAAGTGCCATATGTGGATGAGATCATGGTGAGGGGTAGATGGAGATGTTTGGGCATGCTCTTCGCACTCCACGAGAGCGAATAGTTCACCAAACTTTCAATTGGGCTCCTCAAGGCACCAGAAGAATTGAAAGGCCCAGGCCTACATGATTGAGGACTATGAAGCGTGAAGTAGATGATGATGAATAGAGAAGTATTGATTTAAAAGCTCAAGCTAGAGACGACTGGCGAAATCTAACCGAGGCCCGTTGTGTCAATAAGCGTAGGAGGAGATCTTGATGATGATATATATATATATATATATATATATATATATATATATATATATATATATATATATATATATACTGTATATATATATATATATATATATATATATATATATATATATATATATATATAGTATTTGTGTGTGTATGTGTGTGTGTATTTACATGAAACGGTGCCCACAGGTTTTCTCGTAAAATTATCATATTATACGTTCAGTATTGTACTATGTGAAGGGTAAAGAAAAGTTATTGCTGATATGTATTTTCCTGAATTTTATGTTTGGTATTGTTGTTATTATTTTTTCTCCGTAGCTAAAGTATAAAGTCTTACCGTAGGTATTTTTAAACAGCTACTAACCTTACTGGTGTCAGTTACTATACACTAGGAAAGTAATTTTAAGTATTATCAGGATGATGATAACAGTGATAATAATGATATTAGTAATATTTATAGTAATGATAATAATAATAAAGCATAGCATAGCTAATCCTTGTAATATCCTAGTTGGTGTAGTTTTATTCAGAATGGATATGAATTCAAGGTGGTGTCGTTGTTTGATCACGGTTGATTTCTTTAGGTTAAAACATAAGGTTTAACTGAAAGAAATGTCATTTCAGGCTTTAAACACTTCATATTTCAAGGAACAAAAAGAAGTCATTAAATCGATAGGAAAAAAAAGCTAACTTCCATTAGAGAGACAAAGGAGAAATAATTAAAAATTTACCCTTTCGCAGAGAGAGAGAGAGAGAGAGAGAGAGAGAGAGAGAGAGAGAGAGAGAGAGAGAGAGAGAGAGAGAGAGAGAGAGAATTGTCTTTGGCATTTTGTAACCGAGAGGGAAAGGGAAAACAATACAAAGAAAATCTTACCTTTTGAGAGATGACAGAGAGAGAACAACATTGTTCCTCAAGTGGGTCATTTCCAGACATGGATCCCTGACGTCTTAGGAAACCTGTCAAGGGCATATCAATTCCCCGTTACACAACGTCTCATTGATGTTAATTGGAAAGCATGAACTTAATTACACCTACAACAATAGCCCCTAATTAAAGGCGGTGTCGATTTTGAACAACGCTTGCCAGTAATGAATCCAAGTAATTGATCACATTCATTGAAAGTGGAGGGATAGAAAGTCTTTTCGATGTGCAATGTTCTGTTTTGTGCATTTGAAAGAACCGAGCTCTGCATATAAATGAGGGTGATTGGTATAATATTAGCCAATATATATATATATATATATATATATATATATATATATATATACATATATATATACATATATATATATATATATATATATATATATATATATATATATATATATATATAACATACTGAGGACAGGAAGTAAATATTTCTCTCCGGACATGAGACCGAAATTAAAAGAAGGATAAGCATGGGATGGAGAGCATTTGGTAAACCAAATGATATAAGTAAAATGCAACTTACTCTAAAGACAAAAGTATTTAATGAGATGCTCCTACCATTATTATCTTGTGCATCGGAGACTTTGAACCTTACTAAAGTCTTAGAACATAAGGTAGTTACAACTTAAAAAGCAATGAAAAGAGTAATGAGAAAAAGAGCAACATGGATACGAGAGGAAACTAAAGTAAAGGATATTCTAAAAGCTTGTAAGAAAAATAAATTGACGTGGACAAGACATATAATGAGAATGGCAGACAATAGATGGACATTAAGAATAACAGAATGGGTCGGGTGTTGACTGGCACAGAAAGACCATAAACAGACACAAGTGAAGGATATGTCTGAGTCCTTTGTTATACAGTGGAGTAGTAACGGCTGATGATTTTATATATATATATATATATATATATATATATATATATACATATATATACATATATTATATATATGTATATACACATATATATGTGTCTATATATATGTATATATATATTTATATATATATATATATATATATATATATATATATATATACATACATATATATATATATATATATATATATATATATATACATATATTATATATATGTACATACACATATATATGTGTATATACTGTATATGTGTGTATATATATATATGTATATATATGTATATATATATATATATATATATATATATATATATATATATATATATATATATATCTTAAGTATGTATATCCTTTACAATCACTAGAGGTTCGTCCATAACCGTTATTTGTTGTCTCTCTGCATTTTCATTGTACTTTATTTTATTTTTATTGATATTTATTTTCAGTCCTTTACTGCTTTCTCTATTCAAATCTTCTATCATCTTTTGCAATTTTTTATGATTCACTAAATAGAAATTTGTCATCTGCAAATGTCAAGTTGTTAGATACTACTTAAATACTACCTTTAGGCACAATGAATAATCAAGGAGATATTGGGTCTCTCTATCTAACTCCTTTATCAATAGGAAATTTCTCACTATTTTTATGTAGTTTTAGAATTGCTGTACTTCCTGTATCATTATAATCTCCAACCCCAATTGACGCAAAGGGCCTCGGTTAGATATCGCCAGTCTTCTCTGTCTTGAGCTTTTAATTCAATACTTCTTCATTCATCATCTCCCACTTCACGCTTCATAGGCCTCAGCTATGTAAGTCTGGGTCTTCCAATTCTTCTAGTTCCTTGTGGAGCCCAGTTAAACGTTTGGTGAACTAATCTCTTTTGGGGAGTGCGAAGAGCATGCTCAAACCATTTCTATCTACTCCTCACCATGATCTCATCCACATATGGCACTCGAGTAATCTCTTATAGTTTCATTTCTAATCCTGTCTTGCCATTTAACTCCCAATATTCATGAGGACTTTGTTCTCAAATCTACTAAATCTGTTGGAGATTGTTTCATTGTCATACCATGACTCATGACCATACATTATCACAGATCTCACTAAACTTATATATAGCCTGATTTTTATATGTAATTTCCCGTATAGATGTCAAATGTTCTAACGTAAGATTCATCTATCCTTTGTCTTTAAAAAGCTTGCATTACTGCTGAAGTTTTGAAAGAACCAGAAGGTTTCTCTGTCTATAAATGGTTCGTCATACTCTGTTGATTATTCCATTAGCTGGTTAATTACATGGATATGGTCAGTTTTGAATACCTGCTTCCAAAGCCTGCATGTTCTTGGTTGATTAAAGTCTAGCCGTTTTTCTATTTGGCCTACTATGATTTTTGTAAACATTTTATATATTAATGTGAGTAAACTTATTGGGCGTTAATTTTTGTGTCTTCCTTTTTGTGAATTAGTTTAATGATAAAAGTTTTTCCAAGCTGTACGTACAGAGCATTCTTGTTGACATTTTGGTATATATGTATATATTTGAATGAGTAATTACATAACAGTAACTTATAATGAGATAACAATGTAAATGATATTGTTGATGCATTTATACAGCTAAAGAAAATGACGGTCACAACCATAATAACCGGAACGATGATAATATTAATAATAGTAAGAAATTTAGGAATTGAAATACTAATTCCGATAATAACGAGGCGTCGCATCCATCATTATGGACGCTCACATCATTTCCCAAAAATTAAAATGAATTTTTAATTTTTTTTTTTGTTAACGCTGACGTGGTGTTAAGTGTCGCTTCATAAAGGTACAATTCATTCATATAATGGATTTACTATGCAAATTTGGTCCCTGCTATTGTCATTTGGGTCCCATTGAAAGACCAATATGTATGGTAATAATTGTTGACTTGGGACAAATTCATGTTGGTGTTATTTACCTCTAGGCTGTTCTGTCAAAATGAAGGCTTTGACAGTCTAATAATGTTTTTATTGTAATCTTTCATATAGTTTTATATTGGTTTGTAATCTTATACAACGAATTAATCTTTATTATTTTTGTAATTTAAATACCTCTCCTACGCTACTTTGTAAATGAAAATTATAATATTCTAACACTTCTACAGTATATTCGAAGCTGGAAACATATTTGAATAAATTTATGCACGTAAATTTGCTTATTTCACTGTTTTCTGCAAATACAGCTTCCTTTTTTTATCATCTTATCTGTTAATGTACTGTGACTTCTGTTTAATATTTTATTTTCAGAAATTTTCATGTGAATTGAGAAGTCTTACATTTAATGAAAGATGATAATAAAGGGAATATTTTTTGTTGAATTCCTTGCGTTTACTTATAGTTGATGACATTTATAATTTGATAGGGCTAGAATATCTCTCTCTCTCTCTCTCTCTCTCTCTCTCTCTCTCTCTCTCTCTCTCTCTCTCTCTCTCTCTCCTCTAGGAGTTTGCGAATGCCGTCAGTGGTATTTGTTCTAAACATCTGACTGAACCAATTGCAGCCTTTTGCCAAGAGGCAGTAAATAATAGACGAGTTTTACCATCGTTGTGGAAATGAGGTTAATGGGGTTTAAATTACACATCCAATTGGCAGCTTGCAATTGAAAGTCCTTGCAAATCCCCTCAGACTCAAATCTCGCTAGAGCGAACGGACAGTCGGTGGCAATTTGCAAGCGCTTTCGGAAATGAAAGGATCGTTGAATGTCAGAAGTCATTTGGCGTTCATGGTCAACATATTAACATTAATTTGCGGCGAATTCCTTTTTTACCCTTGTTTAATTAGTTCCTCTATAAATGGTTTTTGGACATAATTTTTGAGCGGACTCTAACTAATATTTTGATTTTTTTTTTTTCTTCCGAAACGGCCTTTGCGCTTTGATTTGAACTATTCCTTTCTTTCTGAATCAGTTCTGTGGGCGGTTAGAGGTTTTTTAAACATGAAAGAAACTTGATAGTTTTTCATCTGAGTTTAAAGTCTCTAAAATAGGGAAATAATTCAAAGATTATAAACCACATTTAACACTTGTATGAAATCTATTTATGTTAGAAGAGGGACATGGAATTATTATTAACATCATAATTACATTGTGGGGCCAATGCTCATCTATAATCAATTACATTTCTAGTTAGCTCGGTTCATTTCCATATACAGCGCATGCATTGCAATCCTCTCCACTCTCTTGTTACAGATTTTGTCGACAATATAGATGGGCACAGGAAATAAAATTTGATTATTATTCCAATTTACATTGACGGATAATACGAATTGGACACTTCATAAACAAAAGAGCCTTTGGTGTCTCATTTGATTGCTCGTGTTATTGACGATTGCATGAACATCCCAATAAGATCACAAGACCATTTATGAAACCCCCTTCCCCTCTCAAACCTACTGCCCCACTCCCCTAAGCCACAGAAATGGATGACCTTTGCACGGTGAATTTTCCAATCACGTCATCCCGAAGCAATTTGCTTTTATTGCTATTGCAAGCCATGAAACAGTATGGCTTTATTTTGCTTTCATTTATGAATTTCATGCGTAATTCATTCTTTTGAGCTTTGTGAATTTATTCTCTGATTCATTACTCTCAAGTGAATTTCACTGCTAAGTTGGCTTCTTTGGAGGTAGAATAATTTTCGGGGAACGAACGGATGCTTTGTAGATTTTGTAAGTATAAGTAGTTTTATGGATATATATTTTTAAGGAGGTCGGGATTTGAATCGCCTGCAGAGTCGAATCAAAAGTGAAATAATGACTCATTGTTACTGTCGGTAACTAATCTCTCTCTCTCTCTCTCTCTCTCTCTCTCTCTCTCTCTCTCTCTCTCTCTCTCTCTCGTAGATAGTAGGAAATGTAAACGTAAATGAAATAAGAGATTCAGAAAGAAGTGAACTCTCGATAACTCTAATCATATCATGATAGAAGCATTATTTATTGAACATTTTGAATAGATGAAATGCATTCAACTACGTATGACGGCAGGAACTTACAATGAACCAAAATATATATCCCCAGCAATAAAATCCACTTGCAAATATCCAGTGGCCATATAAAAACTTTACTCACATTCCATGCTATGTCAAGTTGTGACAGAATTCCACAGTTTGCTGGCCCTGGAAAGAAATCAACCTGGAAAGTCATTCAAATATACCACCAACTCTTTGCAGACCTAAGTAATAAATATGATACAGATAATACATTTAAAGGAGGAGTGGTTCGGTCATATGTTGGGTGTACAAACTGGTAAATTAAGTAGAAACTTGTGACAAAGCACGTTTTATACTTTTTTTTTGTAAAGGGCACGAACGAGACTACCACTAACATATGATGCAGCAAGGCTTCATATTCAGCGAGCACATTACCAAGCAATGGGATGGAAGCAAGCACATGTCACTACACCAAAACTACAATAAGTTACTGACGGGCTGCACGTATATCAGTGAAAAATTAGTGCCAAAGTTAATGACTATTCCACCTTTTCCAGTGGTGTACAGCGTAATTTTAGCATGCAACTGCAAACAAGCATGCATAAGTCCCAATTCCAGCTGTAGGAAAGATGAACTGGGATGATGTGATGGATGTTTATATACTCATGGAGGAGAAATATGTAGAAACTTTCTAGACTAAGGTGGCAACATATGATATTACTATTTCTAATTTCCTTTCATCGTCATCCTCTCCTCCTATGCCTATTGACGCAGAGGGCCTCGGTTAGATTCCGCCAGTCGTCTCTATCTTGAGCTCTTGAATCAAGTGTATATATATATATATATATATATATATGTGTGTGTGTGTGTATATATATATATATATATATATATATATATATATATTATGTGTGTGGAAGGTATGTACATGGGCTTTATAATTTTTTTGTTCACTAATGTTATAATGAGAAATATAATTCCATCAATGCAATTCAATGCACACCTGGCAGACACAATCTTTTATAAATGAAGATATAGGATTAAATTCTTCTCGTGCCGTGTTTGGTCAAAGTATCGAGGTAGCGTGAGGTCACCCAATCCATCAAAAGACGCCCAATTCTTTTCTATTCATCCTCCACCTTACAATAGAAAAATATCAAATGAGAGAGAGAGAGAGAGAGAGAGAGAGAGAGAGAGAGAGAGAGAGAGAGAGAGAGAGAGAGAGAGAGAGAGAGAGAGAGAACTGACACGATAAGAATACATGTTTTATATATATATATATATATATATACATATATATATATATATATATAAATATATATATATCATATATATATATTATATATATGCACACACACACATATATATATATATACATATATATATATAAATATATATATATATCATATATATATATATATATATATATATATATATATTATATATATGCACACACACACACACACATATATATATATATATATATATATATATATATATATATATGTGTGTGTGTGTGTGTGTGTGTGTGTTCGTGAATGTATATATGTAAGTTTGTATGCTCGTGTGTGTGGTCAATCATTACCCTTGTACAGTACCTTGTAGACACGCTGGAGAGAATTATATTTTCAGCATGTAATAATTTAAGCTTGTTAGTAACTTTGGATCATTATGGAATCAAAATGAGTATCCTAGCTGCTTAGTTTACTTCATACCTAATAAGTAGCTTTGGATTGGGTATGCTTTTAATTTTGATGGCGGAATGGGCAAGGTTTTTTCCATTCATAAGATTTGTTAAGTCGAGATATTAGTAGAATATTACACTTATATCACTGAAATTTAGCTTGCTTTAATAGATCGTTTCCTAGTTGTTCTTATTACTTTTACTGCTCTAGTGTTATTAATATTATTGGTAATGCTGTCGCTTATGTTGTTATTTATAAATAGTGGCGTAACTTTGAAGGAGGGGTTTGGTGAAAGTCGTGCTTCTCAATCAATGTGTGGCCTTAAGGTGACCACTCACATTGACTCCTGAATTTTGTCTTTCATAGTTTTGAATCTTCGGAAATAAGATGAATTTTCGTATTTATTTCTTGAAAAATATATAACATTTATTTTATATAGTGTAAATCAAAGTGTACACACACACACACACACACACATATATATATATATATATATATATATATATATATACACAGAATATATGTGTATATATTATTTATATGGTTATGATTTTTTTTTCAAATAAGTCACAAGGCCATTTTAATATGAAATTCTGCCCGCTACGGGATCACAGACCCATATGGAAATTTCTTTCATGAGTACTACTTCTTGGGCAGGGATTAGAACTTTAGCACTGAGAAGAAATGAAGCTTACTTAAAGGGTTTACCATTCTGCCATTTAGAGAGAGGAGGGTTGATCCCAACATTGTCATATTCAGTCCTGTCGAATTCGGGATATGAACTCAAAATCGAAATAAATCCATCTCCATCATTATAGCAGATTATTCAGTGTGCAGCCCTCGGCCGCTTTATGATGATTTTATCACTAACACTTCTGATATTCACTTTTTTTTTTCAAATAAGACAATAATACCCTTTGATATCGAATCGTTTTGCTACGGGATTACAGATCCAAAAGGAAATTCTTTCTAAGATAAGTACTTCTGCCCTGCCAAGGATTCGAAATTTAGCGCAGAGTATAAAATTAAATGATGATGATAATAATACTACTATTCTGCCATAAAGATAAGAGTTGATGGCCTCACTGTCGTAGATAATCCGGTCGAATTCAGGATTTGTAATTAGAATCGAAATCAACCCATCTCCACCATTATAGCCAATTAGTAAGTATCTAAATTAACAAAATACAGCTATTAATCCGTTAATTCTCTGAAGTTATGGTATATTTGTGATGATAGCAGTCTCAAGGTTTCATTTAAAGTTCGAGAAATCGATTAAAATATTAATTATTGGTACACAAAAAGGGGACACTATTTATCTTTCTGGTAGATTCTCGCATCTTCTTTGGGCTTTCATAATGTGCACTGGTCCTCTTCCATTGACGCGTGATAGCCCTATTTTGGAAACATTACCTCATGGAGGTAAGTTAAAAGAAAAGGAGTGATTTTATAAATTATATATTTTTTTTTTCGACACAGCTAATGTCGAAATGTGTCCGTTAACTATGTTTATTTAGATCTCTTTGTCCAACCACTTTTTGTAGTTCCCTAACTCGCCAGGTAAATATAGTGATTTTATCATAAGATTCCACTCATCCGTTTCCATTACTTGGGTAACCAATATTAAATAAACATTAGGTTAACTATTACATTGGCACTCTTATCATATGTATAAATTTTCGTGATTCGGCAGATGCTATCGTTTCTTACTGCTGTACTTTCCAGTCACATTAAATCTTTAATCATCCCATTTTCTTTTCACAAACACCCATAATATCTACCTTTCGGAAAGAAAGGTGGATATGTATAGTATTTATATATCATCATCATCATCATCCTCATCCTCATTATCATCATCTGTTCCTACGCCTATTGGTGTAAAAACCCTCGGTTAGATTTCGCCTGTCGTCTCTATCTTGAACTTTTAATTTAACACTTCTCCATTCATCATCTACTTCGCGCTTCATAGTTCTCAGCCATGTAGGCCTGGGTCTTCCAACTCTTCTAGTGCCTTGTGGAGCCCAGCTAAGCTTTTGGTGAACTATTCTCCCTTGGGGAGTGCTAAGATCATGTCCAAACTATCTCCATATACCCCTCATCCTGATCTCATCCACATATGGCACTTGAGGAATTTCTCTTATATTTTTCATTTCTAATCCTGTCCTGCCATTTACCTCCTAATATCCTTCAGAGGACTTTGTTCTCAAATGTACTAAATCTATTGGAGATTGTTTCATTGTCACACCATGAATCATGTACATAGAGAACACTCATCTCACTGAACTGATTTATAGTCTGATTTTTAAATGTAATTTCAAGCGATTTGATTTCCAAAATTTACTTAGCCTAGCCATGGTCTGATTTGCTTTTATCAATCTTTCGCTAAACTCTAATTCTAAAGACCCTGTATGCGAGATCATAGTTGATAAATACTTTAATGATTATACCTCATTGCTCTTTTCTCCTTCTAATGATATTTCATCTTCCATTGCAGACTCCATTCTCATCATTTCTTTCTTCTGTTTATCTTGAGCCCAACCTCCTGTGATAATTTATGCATTTTTGTAAGCTAGCATTGCAAATCCCGTGGTGTTCTGCTACCAAGGACAGCATCATCTGCATACTCTAGGTCTGCTAATTTTCTTTAACCAACCCAGTCCAATCCTTCTCCGACTGTTCTGCGCATTACAAAATCCATAATGGGGATAAGCAACATGAACAACTTAACTGACAACACATTCCCGTGGAGTACTCCGCTGTTGACTGGAAATTCCTTTGCTAGGACTCCATTAACATTAACTTTGCACTTGCTATGCTCATTACCAGACTTAATGAAATTCACATATTGGAGAGGAATTCTATAATAATACAGGACTCTCCACAATATTGGCTGGTGCACACATGAAAGGGTTTTTTGTAATCCACAAATGCCATAAAAGTTGATTTCTATATTCTACGCATTTGACTATTTATAATTAGACCTTGACTCTGACCGTGTACGTATGAAGGTCAATGTTGGCAAAGTTAACCATTTTGGAGTTGTTAAAAGTTTGCTGTGGAATAAGGAGGCTATAGAAATTTAGTCGGCTCGGACACAATCTAACAGCTACAAGTGATTCCCATCTTTGCAATGAATAAGGTGGTTTTCATGATAATAAGTAATCCATTTTAAGCCGATTTCTCAAAAAATGATTGCATAGAGAAGATTGCCAAATTAATAGATCTGTTGGATTTATCAAGATTCGTTCTCCCATTCTTGAATTTTCCTGCTAACACAATCACACGCACGAAAGAATTTGTGGAAATATAATTGCCTCGTACTTTGTTACCCGAAGTAATGATAAAGAAACCACAATAACTTTAAAAGTAATAAAAATTATTATAATAAATATAATGCTGGAATATATACTGCAAAGAATTGCAAGCCTAATTAGATAATCTCATACTATATTCATTCATTGCTTGGGTTTATCAGGAGGGAACACATAAACTTAGATTATTATAAACGTATACCTCTACAGCACAAGACATTACTTTGAGTATTAAAGAGAAAGCAACCGAATACAGTTTTTGAATATGTTTTCGGAAAATTATTCACTTATTGCTGAATAATTCACAATTTCAATCCCCATCTTTATATTTTACCATGCCCATTGTAATTATGTCAATATCGTCACAGAAATTTATTTTGCATTTAATACTTACACGAGTGTTTTCAGATTTCTCGATTTCCTACATTTTTCTAACGTGTCTCAAGATTTGTTTTCCTTTCCCATCTCTTGAAAGGTTCCAATATTTACGAACTTCGAGGAAAAATTTATGCATTAAGTTTAATGGGGTGCGATGTTTACTAGGCATATAATTTATGAGGGGTTGTAAAAGACTTTACCAAGCACCATAAGGACCTCGGAAGGTGGGATGTGTACGTGTATGACCGTATATCTTCTTGCGAATGTTAATGGTAAAAATGCTTCATTGTGATAGAAGTGTCTGATAACTTTGCTAAAATCAATAGGCTTCAGGCAAGGAGATCTGCAAAAAACGGCCAGTCCAGCATGTACGCATCGTCATATAAATACTTTTATAACCTAAAATCTTTTTAGAAAATCCATAGGGCTAAAAATAATGATCTTTTGGAAAATCTTCGCTTTTTAGTATATCCGTGCATATATCAATAATGTGTTTATATACATATCTCACTGGCCATGCGTGTTCACACTGGTGTTCATGGCATGCAGTAAACTTTTCTCAAAATTTTAAATAAAATAAATGACAATGAAGAAGAAAAAGAATACTTATCATTATAAAACACCCGGTCAAGTCATTAATTCGCGACATTTGTTTTGTAATGACAACCCTCGCGTTGGTATTGAATTCACTTTAGGGGGTCATTAGACTTTAAGTGATCATCATCCCGGCAGTGAACTGTTGTTCATTACAAAATACTGCTTTCTGAATAGGTCTAATAGAATCTACGGCCTCTTAACTAGAATTGATTGCAGTTGCCTGGAAGGATGAACGACATTTCACTTTTTTTTTTTTATATATTTGCTGTAATGGTTTCATTGTAATGGGAGAGACCATTTATCGTAGTGTGTAGTTCAGAGTTAATAGCATGAGATATCGCAATATCAATGGATTCCTAGAATTCCAAATAGCCCCTGAATCAATCGGGGAGCTGCGGTGACTTGTCATTCCAGTGCGGTCGGACATGGGTCATTTCACTCATTCCAATGTATTTTACCGGCCACTATCACTTTTCAAAAACTGACATAAACTAGTGTGGCACTGGCTCTTAAACCTTATCCTGCGGCCATTTTAGTTATCTTTTCCTTTTTCCTCCCCTTTTTCCTCCTCGTCAATTTTCAACTCGGCCGCCCCTTCACTCCTCGCCCTCTTCAAGACTTGCACCTCCCTTGGATCTTTTTCCTCCGGGGGTCCCTCCATTTCCGCCTCTTCCTCCACCGTGTTCATGGGAGATCTGAAATAAATTCTGATACACACTGTCGCTGTCTCAAAACTTTGAGAGTCGTCTAACTTTTTGGCAACTTTAGGGGATGCGTTTTTCTTGTTCCTAGCCGAGCCTTGTGGCACTAAGGCCAGTTGCCGTCTCCTCACAGCGATGGAAAGAGGCAACCCCCTGGGGTCTTTCGGTCAACTCTCTCTCTCTCTCTCTCTCTCTCTCTCTCTCTCTCTCTCTCTCTCACGAGTACCATCTCCAAAAAAATATTCAATGTCACTATTTGTATCCCAAGTCAAGTGGTTGACGAGAAAACTTTCTATTTCTAATAACTTTGCGGGAATATCTTTCCGCTGAACGTTCTTTTTTCTCTTTTTTTTTTTGCATGGATTTATTTATTTTTCTCTATTTCTTTACGTCGCTATTATGTATGTGTATGTGTGTATACAGTTCCAGCTCTTCCATAACCGTTTCCTGACCACCGAATGGCGCTCCCATAGGCACTTTTTTCCGAACTAAATTCAATTGTTTCCCCCTGATATGCCCCCTGAAGCACTTTTGTATTGTATCTCTGCAGGCTTTTGTATAAAGAAAAGGTAAGGTATATATATATATATATATATATATATATATATATATATATATATATATATATATATATATATAATCTTTTTAGGAAATAAGAATTTTAATTCTCTGTTGAAATGGTTAATTTCAAATAAAAAAAAAAGTCATTTCCCCGTAGGTTCCCTTTAAAAATCCCATCTATTCATCTCTTATTCCATTCAGAAATTCCACCTCTCACTCAACTTTTGTGTATGCCTCCAACAAAGTAGAGGGTGTGAGTATGGTGGAGCAGAGGGAAGATGGAGTGGAAAATGGAACGATTTTTTTTTCTAAACGGCCTCTGGGAGCATCTTCGCTCGGAGCATTTCTACTTTGCTCACCCCAGTCCTTTTAATCCTTTATGAAATACTTTTTATGACTCTCTCAGGGTCGCTTTCAATATCTCCTTATGGTTTTTTTTCAGAGGCTCGTCAGTGTCTTTTTATAGCTCGTTTGAATTAATGATATACCCTTTTAGAAGCAGCCTTCTCTCGTATATTTTTAGTGCCTATTTATTTGGTTATATCATGCATTACATCTTTTAGCTTGAGATGTTAAGAAAATAGCAGATAAAGGTTTTCACAGCCTTATAAAAGTTGTTTAACAAATCTAGTAAATACATACAGCCATATAATATATGTGACATTTGCTTATGTTTTGGGCTTGAATAGATAAATCTAACCCATCTCTCTCTCTCTCTCTCTCTCTCTCTCTCTCTCTCTCTCTCTCTCTCTCTCTCTCACTGCCATGGGGGTAATTTTTCCACATATGACTATCGGGGGAGGGGGTGCAGCGTACATTATGATAGCCCAAATGTCCTCTTCTGCTGAGATTAAAGAGTCCTTAAGGAGAATTTAACCACAAGATATGAAAATGTGGATCCAAAACTCTACCGTAACGAAAAATAATTTCCCTTCTAAACACCGTTACTGATTTTTTTTTTTTTTTTTTATTATACGTTTTCTGTATCCAAGTTTTACTATAATTGTAAATGTATGGAATAATTTACGTACCTTGGCACTTTAAAAACGAATCACCCTTTTCTTTATTTGCATATTTATGCTGAGGTAAATCACAAACACACCGACAAATAAAGAAATAAAAAAGAAAAGCGAGAAGGAATAAGAATATAAGAATAGAACGGAGAAGATGAACAAGACCTTAGAAGTGTTAGTTTTATTGTTATTCAGTTGGGGACCCTCTTTCAGACATGTTGAAATCAACGTGACGGCTGCTTCTGCAGCATTTATTAAAAAAATGTAGTGTTTCTATTGATTTTCTTTTCATAAATACCGCATTCACCTAATATTTGATGGCGTATGTATTATTAATCTTATAGGAAAGATAGGACAAGAATATTCCTTTCTGGATATTTTTGCAAAGTACAAATAAGACACTACAATTGCTGTTGATGGGCACCATATTGACTATAGGAATGTGATATCCGGTGTTCCACAGGGTAGTGTTCTTGGCCCATTACTTTTCATACTACAACATATGACATGTGGTTTGGCCTAGAAAACAAGCTTGTTGCATATGCAGATGATGCTACTCTCTTTACATCAATTCCATCCCCTGAATGTAGATCTGGGGTTGGTGAATCCCTTAATAGAGATTTAGCTAAAATTAGTGCATGGTGCAAATTATGGTGTATGAAGTTGAATCCTAACAAAACTCAAAGTATGATTGTAAGTAGGTCAAGGACGGTGGCTCCTCAACATCCGGATCTCAGTATTGATAATGTTTCTTTAAATTTGTATGACTCTTTTAAAATTTTAGGTGTGATTCTCGATAGCAAATTTACTATTGAGAAAGACATTAGGTCTGTGTCTTCTTCAATTGCACAAAAAATTGGCTTATTGAGAAAGTCTTTTAAGATTTTCGGTGATCAATCTATTCTGAAGAAGTGTTTTAATTCTTTCATTCTACCTTGTTTTGAGTATTGTTCTCCTGTCTGGTGTTCAGCAGCTGATTCTCTTCTTAATTTGTTGGACAGAAACTTACTGTCTATTAAATTTCTTATTCCTGATCTTGATATTAATCTTTGGCACCGTCGTTCAATTAGTTCATTATGCATGTTGCTTAAGATTTTTCATAACTCTGACCATCCTTTGCATTCAGATCTCCCTGGACAATTCTATCCTGTTCGTAATACTAGGCAGGCAGTTAATTCTAATAGCCAGGCCTTCTCCGTCATGAGGCTCAATACTACACAGTATTCTAGAAGTTTTATTCCAGCTGTTACCAAGTTGTGGAATGATCTTCCTAATCGGGTAGTTGAATCAGTAGAACTTCAAAAGTTCAAAGATGGAGCAGATGTTTTTATGTTGACCAGGCTGACATGAGTCTTTTTATAGTTTATATTTGACATATCTGTTTTTGACGTTGTTAATAGTTTATATAGGACATATCTGTTTTGACGTTGTTACTGTTTTTTAGAATGATTTATTGTTAATTTATTCTCATCATTTATTTATTTCCTTATTTCCTTTCCTCACTGGGCTATTTTTCCCTATTGGAGCCCTTGGGCTTATAGCATCTTGCTTTTCCAACTAGGGTTGTAGCTTGGCTAATAATAATAATAATAATAATATAATAATAATAATAATAATAATTGGAGTGAGGCGGACAGTCAGCTGTGCTATGATTGGCCAAGACGCTCAGTGGTGCAGGTGAAAGTCCAAGCAGCCTGTTTTCACGCTCAACTTCATCTTCGTTGATCAGATCCATGTATTGTCCCGTAATACAGGAGGCGTCTGCTAGTCGGCAGGAAAAACTGGTGTTGAGAGTAGGTTTCTCCTGGAACAGGATGACTTCATTATATGTAGACATCTGCTATCAAGACTCTAGAGCACTGCTGACTATGTTGGCATTTTCTACAATATGCTTGTGGGTAGCTTTCTTGCCATCGGCATGCAGGGTAACCCCTACTTATTGTGACAGGATAATTAATTATGGAGCCCCATAGTTCTTAATCAATATAGGTTCTGGGGCATCGTTGGCCAGGCATATGTATTAGTACTCAATGTTACTCTTCCCAGACAGGTCTTCTAATGATGGGGTTGATTGACTGTGTTATTTATCATGATTATTATGATAAATAACTGTCTGAATTTAAGGGTATTGTCAGGATCCATGGTGCTGAAATTCTTGCTGACAATCTTCATGGTACATTCATCCTTCAATTAGTTTTCTTTCATGTACTCATTATAGATGAGGCAAATCTTCTCATCTAGTTCAGGCTGAGTTATACCAATTATCAAGTGCTCTTCTGACCTCTTCGCTGTTGTGACGGTTAGCGTATGAAATATTTACCAAAAACTGGGAAACTCAACCTAGTTTTATGTGGTTGGTCTTCCAATAGATGATGAAGGTCTAGATGGTTCTGGCTCATTGTCTGGCAGGGAATTCGGTATTTCTGTTATGGCAATGACTAAATTTGGGAAGGTAGAGGTACACAGAAGTGATGAAATCAGTGTTTGTTATCATCAATAACACACCAAGAAAGGGAGGCATCCATTGATGTTATACTCCAGGTTGAAGTTCAGGGAATCATACTCTTGGAACAAAGTTGAGTCCTGTTTTGGAAGAAATTTCTTTTAACCCTGGTCCTGGTCACCCAGACCTCCAAGAGTCCCGTACGAAAAGAGATGAAAGAGATGTGTCATCTGTCGTAGACATGCCTGAGAAATCGTGGAACAACCCATTTTACAGTGATCCTATCGACCTTGAAAGCATTACCATAAGAAGAGGTACCCCGATGTTGTAAACATTGTTTTGCAAGCTTGAAAAAAAGGTGAGGCAACTTATGCTGCTTGTCTTTAGAAATTACAAGAAGGCACAGGATTTTATGATTCAGTACCAGAGCTCTAATTGAAAACGTGAAGTGCGCTGAAGAAAAACAGTCATCAGAGGAACAGACAAGAAGATAGTACTGAAAGCAGATCGCCTGTTTGGTTATATGCTTCTACCAGCACAAAGTAGGAGATTAGACATGCCAGAAGTCTTGTGTTACCCACAATGTCCCAAGCCTAGGGCCCTTGTTAATGCTGATTGATCACTGAAGACAACGGTAAAATCAAATCTCAGCACACATCTTGAGAAACAGGTTGCCTTTGTTGATAAACCAAGTGGTGCTAATCCAACATTTATCAATGTTATGGGAATTGTGCAATAAATTCATGGAGAAAAGCTTACATTGACTGAACGGATCTTTGGTCGTTTTCTCGATGATGGCCGCAACAGCGAGCGTATTGGTGTTGTATTTGACATCTACAAGAGACATTCAATCAAGTTTGCTAAAAGACTTAGTCGTAGATCATAAGAGGAAATCCTGTTTCTTAAGATAAAATCAAATCACAAATCACAGCATAAGAAACTATGAGACTCATTTCAAACATCCAAAGCAAAAACAGACTCACGAAATCCCTTGTGAAAAGTTGGATGGAGGCAGATATTAGGAAGAAATTGAGTATCATATCACTTTTTGTGACTATTGGTAAGGAATGTTTCCCAATCACACAAAATAATGTAACCAAAAATAACCTGTTGCCATCCTCACAGGAGGAGGCTGACACAAGCTTGCACTCCATTATAGTCAAACAGCCAAAACTTATAAGAATATGATAGTCATTTCTGAGGACACTAATGTGTTTTGATATTTCTTATTTTATGTACAAATTGGGGGGAGGATACTATTGAGACGAGGCAAAAAGAACAACATTAGACTAATCGATATATCTCTACCAGCCACAATAACTGGCAAATGCGTTTGTACAGGTGTTCATGCTTGGACCAGATGTAACTCTGTCAGTGTATTTGCTGTTCAGGGGAAAATTAAAGCATTAAACTTGATTCAAACGAGTGACATATTTCGAGAGGCATTCGGCTCTAGGAATAGAATGGCATGTATCTGACGAGCTATTCTCAGTCCTTGAAAACTTCACATGTGCCATGTATGCATGCAATGCAGAAAGCATCAGTAAGTGCGATGCGTGTGGTCAATTGCCACCTTGTAAAGATGCTCTAAAACAACACGCAAAACGAGCAAATTACCAGACACCAATTATTATTATTAGTATTATTATTAGTATTATTATTATTATTATTATTATTATTATTATTTGTTATTATTGTTGTTGTTGTGTTGCTATTATTATTATTATTATCAAATTCTTGATATAGAAAACAACAAAACGATGAAATATCTTGTTTAAAGAATACGGGGAAGAAGAATCGGGTAAATATTTAATTTTGCTGTTTTTCTTTCCTAGCTTATGTAAGATGGTTTCTTTTGAGGAAACGCTACTATTTTAATTTCAATAAGTTAGGCCCAGAAAACAGACCACTGCTAATTGTATAAAACGCGATGCTTTGTTTTTCACGTAAATTTTAGAGAAGTCTACCTTTCCATCAGCATCAATGCATTTAAGGAAAAATCAAGATGATTGCATGCTATTTATTATTATTATTATTACTAGCCAAGCTACAACCCTAGTTGGAAAAGCAAGATGCTATAAGCCCAAGGGCTCCAATAGTGAAATTAGCCCAGTGAGGAAAGGAAATAAGGAAATAAATAAATGATGAGAACAAATTAACAATAACAACGTCAAAATGCATATGTCATATATAAACTATTAACAACGTCAAAAACCGATATGTCATATATAAACTATAAAAAAAAAACTCATGTCAGCCTGGTCAACATAAAAACATTTGCTCCAACTTTGAACTTTTGAAGTTCTACTGATTCAACTACTCGATTAGGAAGATCATTCCACAACTTGGTAACAGCTGGAATAAAACTTCTAGAATACTGTGTAGTATTGAGCCTCATGATGGAGAAGGCATGGCTATTAGAATTAATTGCCTGCCTAGTATTACGAACAGGATAAAATTGTCCGGGGAGATTTGAATGTAAAGGATGGTCAGAGTTATGAAAAATCTTATGCAACATGCATAATGAACTAATTGAACGACGGTGCCAAAGATTAATATCTAGATCAGGAATAAGAAATTTAATAGAACGTAAGTTTCTGTCCAACAAATTAAGATGAGCATCAGCAGCTGAAGACCAGACAGGAGAACAATACTCAAAACAATGTAGAATGAAAGAATAAAACACTTCTTTCAAGTCAAGTTGAAGATAATAAAGAAAGTAGACGTTATGCTTCTTGGAATACTCGCCAGGACATATTCAGTCATTCATAAAAAGCAATGAAATAGGACTGAGACCTAAAGCTTTTCGAACTTCACCCTGTTATTGTGGAAGGGAATAGATCCTGAAGAGTTACTTAGTTTATCATGGAAACAGAAAGAAGACTACAAGTTGATTTTTTATATAAAGCATCAGCAAGACTAATATGAATTATTATCAAGAGGTGGATTCATGTTTTCATCTCCGTAAGATCTCAGGTTTATAGCTATGGAGAATGAACAATGGTGACATATTGAATAATAAAAACGACTAACTCAAGGGGCATTCATCTTCTATAGAAAATCCGTTTCTGCCGTAAATTTTACAAGGACAAAGAAACCTGCTGTTTTTCCTCAACATGGTAATACAGAAAATATTGTCAGGTTACAATCCAGGACATTTACATTCTTGGTATAATAACCCGAAGTTGGGGAAAAATGTGAACAGTCGTAATTTTTTCCTCTCAATGAAAAGTAATCATGAATATATTTATATGTGATTTTTTTTACAATGAGGTTTAGAATGGACTGATTATTTTTACCCTGTTTTCGGAAAAGCCTTATATGGCACACATAAATAAGTTGATAGAAATGAACTAGTTTATAAAAAGGCATTTATGTTATTTTTGTAGTGGTTACTTTTAAAATTAGAAACGAAGATTGGAGTAGAAGTAATATAGAAAAAATGCAAAACATGTACAAAAAGGAGAGAGGTAGACTCCCACGATATACTTACCTCTGAAGATCTCTGATTTTCAAGTACTAATATCCAATACTGTAAACCTATTTTCTTGAAATTATGTTATTAGGAATATTTCTATGTAAAGCATCCAAGATAAAATCCAAAATCTAATTATCAGAATCTTGATTGAGCCTTTGCTTAGAAGCAGTTACCAATATTTTAAGGGATATCCCTTTTGCCTATCACACACATTCATTCAACCTTAAAATGAGGTTCAATAGTCCAAAATCTCAAATGGATAGCTACCAGGTGTAGGTATTAATCCCTACGATGCTATTAAGGGATTCTGGAAAATTACCTGCTTTTTTTCAGCTCACTACAGCTAATTAAGGAGTTTTTTATGGCGCTGAACGGATGTTTCGGATTCCATTCTCTTTATTCCTTGGAAATTTCCGAATATATGTATGTAAAA
>NC_090768.1:17062916-17072916 GCF_036898095.1 Palaemon carinicauda
ATATATATATATATGTATATATATATACATATATATGTATGTATGTATATATATACATACATACATACATATACACACATACACACTCAAAGATCATATTAGGCTGGTTAGAAAGACAAATAGACTTAATTTAACCAGGAGACCGAGCAAGCAGGCAGGCTTTGAAAGAAGGCATTCAACAACTGACCATATCCATGTAATTAACCAGCTAATGGGAAAAGCAACAGAGTTGGACAAACCACTATCTATGGCATTTATAGACTATGAGAAAGCTTTTGATTCTGTCAAAACTTCAACAATAATGAAAGCCCTTCAAAGACAAGGAATAGATGAGTCATATATTAGATTTAAAGATATCTATAAAGAAGTACATTAATCCTAAAACTACATAAAGCTAGTGAGAAACTTCAAATTGAGAAATGAGTTAAACAGGGCACCCCATTTCTACCAAGTTATTCACAGCTTACCTAGAAGTTTTTAAGAATTTCGATTAGGAAAATGTAGCATTTAACATTAATGGGGAATACCCTAAGAGCTTAAGATTTACTGATGACAGAGTTATATTTGGCGAACCATGGTAGAAATGGTAAAAGATGATAGAAGATTTGAATAGAGAAAGCAGTAATGTAGGACTGAAAGTGAATATGAGTAAAGAAAATGCAGACAAGAAATATGGGTTTGGGTTAGAGATTATTTACCCAGGACATGAGATCGAAATTATAAGAAGGAAAAGCATGGGATGGAGAGCTTTTGGTAAACAAAAATAGATTATGAAAAGTAAAATACCACTTTCTCTAAAATGGAAAGTATTTAATCAGTTTGTCCTTCCCGTATTATCTTATATATTAGAAACTTGGAGCTCATTGCAACTCGGAGCTATGGAAGGAATAATGATTAGAATAACAATCAAGAGACGGAAAAAGATCAACTTGGATAAGAGAGCAAACTAAAGTAGAGAATATTCTAAGGACATGAAAGAAAAGAAATAGACATGGGCAGGACCTATAATGAGAATGACAGATAATAGGTGGACATAAAGAATAACAGATTGCACAAGAAGCAAGGCAAAGAAGAGAAGATGATAGATTGAAGAGCTAAGAAAATTTGTTGGTATAGACTAGCGTAGAAAGACCACAAGCAGATATAAGTGGAAGGATATGTCTGAGGCCTTTGTACTGCAGTGGTTTAGTTACGGCCAATGATATACAGGGACGTGATAGAGGAATCTTTGGGAGCAGAGTCTGTTCTAATAATTATGATAGAGTCCTCCAAAGAATCACGCAGTAATCCGAACTAACGAAAAGGTGACAAGTTACTAGTCTGTATAGTCTTGAAGAATCCTGAATACCCTGGTTTTGTGAATAGTTATTATTTACCTATGGAAATTTAAGTGGTTTCCTAAATCTTGTGAATTTTGTGCACTTGCAAGTACCATTTCAGTTTATCTAAGACATGCTAAAATGCAAGACAATCGCAAACCTATAAACATTTTCAGTTATCGTGAATTTCATCAACTGCAGTTCTTCCAGCTCCCCTTTGTTCCAGTTCAGTCCTTCAGTTTTCCTTTTTGACTTTGGAGGTTTCGAAAATTTACCATTTTTTCTAAAGAGAGGTACAGAGGAGGCAGTCAAATCCCATTATGTTTCCCCTTTCCTTTACATCCGAGTATCTCTTTGTACACGTAGAAAATGCAATTTTAGCTCTCTGCTATCCCGCAGCCCCAATAAGTTAATCTCTCTCTCTCTCTCTCTCTCTCTCTCTCTCTCTCTCTCTCTCTCTCTCTCTCTCTCTCTCTCTCTCTCTCTCTCTCTCTCTCAGTATATATATATATATATATATATATATATATATATATATATATATATATATATATATATTTATATATATATATATATATATATATATATATATATATATATATATGTGTGTGTGTGTGTGTGTGTGTGTGTGTGTGTGTGTTTGTGCGCGTTTATATTGAAATGGTATTTTTATTAGTAGAATTTCGTCAATTTTGTTTGATTGGCACACAGCCAGTTTCGTGATGCTTTGGCTTTGCGTTTAATGTGGTTGACATATTGGACACGTATCCTTTGTTTTCCATAGTACATTTGTTTGGCATTAGTTTCTCAATCCACCTCCCATTGTTTTTGAATTTTATTTAGAAAATATTGCCCCATTTTTATTTTATTCTATTTTTTTATTGTTATGGTTCCGTTTTTTTCCCTCCCCCTCTCGTTTCACGTCCAGTTATGAAAGTTCAATTTTTGAATTTTATGTGTACAGTATATGAATGACATCGTTGTGGTTTTCGAAGTTTACGTTTTGTTATAGTGTGTAGTTTTCTGGCTTGTTTATTAGTTACCCTCTCTTTATATACTTTGTTTTTTGTCAACTATATTCTATTTCATATGATGGTTCACACTTGACATTTTCCAAATTATCTTATTTCTTATTAAGTATATTTTGTTTTTTATTTTCAGTTAGGTTTAAGTAATCATAAAAGCTAGTGGGAACGTTAGAATTAGCATAATTTCCACATATATTAGTTGTAATTGGTGTTATTTTTATCCTGATCATGCTTATAATTATACTTGCTTCATTTGGGGTAAAGAATATTGCAGCCATTTTCCATGTATCGTAAACAAAGTATTCAGAATTTTTATCTCCTTTTCCCAATATATATCTATCATTCTGATAGTTTTTGAACATCATTCCAAATTTCTTTTGCTAATTCTACATGTAGGCTATTTGTATATCTCTATTTTGGCCAAGCAATTTTTGTTGTATTGATTTCAGCAGCATAATACTTCTGAGAATGAATGCATTTTTTGCCACTTAAAATAAGATAGTGAATTTATGAGATGATAACTCAGGATTTTATATAGGTTTCACCCACAGGACTAGAACTTGTCATCAAGTTATGTAGCGTCAACATTCATTGTCAAATGCGACCTTATTATGGAACAAGTTGGTTGAAACAGAATATAACGAATGAGAGAGAGAGAGAGAGAGAGAGAGAGAGAGAGAGAGAGAGAGAGAGAGAGAGAGAGAGAGAGAGAGAGATCGCATTATAAAACGAATCGGGCGAATTGGTTATGATAATGGAAGAGTTGAAAGTTTTACTTGTAGATGATTATAGCTAGTTTAATAGTGATTTCATTTTTTTCATATTGCAATGGATGATAAAATAACATGTTACTGCAGAATATTCAAAATTTCCGAACTAACTGTTTGACGATTACTATAAATATGCAGTTTTCCTATTGTGGAAGGACAAAAAATAGCGTACGATGTCATTTGATATGCCTTTTTGATGACTGTAACGCCTCAGCAGACAGTTTGACTACAGTGCGCTTTTTCTTAGATTATTATTATTATTATTATTATTATTATTATTATTATTCATCTATACATTATATGGCTATTGAACCATCATCTTTGTTTGCATGATGCTTTTCAAAGCAACAACATCATTGTTGCAGCTGCATCCTCGCAACTGAACACTATCCATTTTTATATATTCTCCCTAGTAGCACCTGTTGTTGCACGGTGCATGTCAACAATAGGGTAGGAGTACTCGTTCCCTCACACAGATAGATTCAATAACGGGTGTTTCTTCTTGCATAGATACATATGTATTGTATTCTGGGAATAATAAAGTTCAACAATGTCAATCTTTTGCCGAACCATGACGTAGGTAATAAATTGATTTTTATAATTTATTGCTAAATCTGACAATTTCTTTTATCTGATTTCAATTTTTTTTTATTAGAAATTTCTGTTGAAAGTCATTTAAGATTTGTATATGCTTTCCAGGAGCGAACCTGTAGTATCAAAGTAGTTATCGACTCTTAAAGGAAGATTGTATAAATGTATAGAACGTATAGAATGTTCCTTGTTGTCCATCCTCTCCCATTATCTAGCACTGTCCCTGTATACATAAGATTCCTGTGCCATGCAAACAATGACAGACCTGACTCTAGATATCTTCCATACTTAGCTGTAGTTTCGTGGTGTCTATATATCTAATAATCTCCCCTATATAACAAAGTGCAAGTATCTGGTTATGTTTATGTGTGTATATATATATATATATATATATATATATATATATATATATATATATATATATATATATATATATATATATATATATATATATATATACACACACATTTCATCAATTAGTTATGTCAGAATAAAAATTGGAGTCACTGTTGCCCATATACACACACACACACCATTGACTGACTGGTCCTCTTCTGCGGGTTAAAATGTGTGTGTGTGTGTGTGTGTGTGTGTGTGTGCAGATGGGCAACAGTGACTCCAATTTTTATTCTGACATAGCTAATTGATGACATACACACACACTCACACACACACACGCACACACACCATTGACTGACTGGTCCTCTTCTGCGTTTAAAGTGTGTGTGTGTGTGTGTGTGTGCAGATGGGCAACAGTGACTCCAATTTTTATTCTGACATAGCTAATTGATGAAATACACACACACACACACACGCACACCATTGACTGACTGGTCCTCTTCTGCGGTTAAAGCGTTTCTGCCTTCATAGCAGCAACTCAGGTTTGACTATGATTTGGATAGATAGACATTCTCGAGGGCGGGGTCGTCTATTCTGGTTTTTGTGGAGTGAGGCTGTGAGGTTCTCCCCCCACCCCCCTTGGATGCTTCTATTTTTTATGAAAAACAAAATGACGTCCTGTCTGGAATGAGCGGAACTCAATTGAGTAGAAATGCCAAGAGAGGGCAGTTTTAAGATTCAAACTAAAAAAAAATAGGTTGCGAAAATGCAGGTGTTAATGGAATGTTAATCAATTTGCTAATAAAAGAAACACTTAAGGCCGGTGTTTAATCCCTCGACTCCAGGACAGGTTATAAGTGTCTTCTAATCTGGGATGGGCAGAGGTCAGCGAAATAAGATTTACAAAGGATAATCTGGGCTAATGAGTTTGGCTCTCAGTGAAGGTAGGAATTTGGATTAGGTGTCAGCAGGAGGTTTGAGTATACAACCGATTCACAATGAAGTAGGGTATTAGCTGGAGATGACTAACAAAGGAGTAGGGGCTTAGCTGGACAGGTCTCTTAAGGGCTGTTGGAAGGAAAATGCCAGGGGCGAAACACCTGATCATGTTAGGGGAAAAGTTAAGTTGAAAAGGTTCTTTTTTGGAGCCAGTGGGCCGCCCTCTAAGGTTCATTAATCTCCCTTGGGATTTCAAGAGTTGGGAATTAAACAGGAATATAAATATATGATCTGATAATTAGTAATATGACAATTGATATTAGAGTGCAACAGGACTAAAGAGAGAGGGATTAGAAAATTATTAATTTTGGTACTAGCCACAGGTCTGTGGGAGTAAAGATTATAGACATGTGCTTCGGCCTAAACCAAATAATATAATCTTAAGTCCCACATACCTGTGTTTAGCATCAAAATCAATAATTCTCTAATCCTTCTCTCTTTAGTCATGCTGCACTTTAATATCAATGCTCATATTGCTAACTATCAGATTAATCCACACCCACGTTCATATGAATTGCTTCCCTGTATAACTCCAATCTCTTGAAATCCCAAGGGAGATTAATGCACTTTAGAGAGTGGCCCATTGACTCGAAAAGGCTAATTAATTTAATACTTATCAGTTGAGAAACATATTTTCATATTCCTGTAGGATTTTTAATAAAGAGGCACACTATGTTTTTGCGTGTGCTCTAAATATTTAGACATCATTTATCGTGGGTTGCATACACTAGTGTTTAAATAGACTATAACATCCACTGCCATTTTTTAAGCGACCGATAACAGTACCTCTTTCATCAAAAGGGTACTTGAAGCACACAACTGTCATTGTGATAATAAAAAGGCATACCTCCAGAGTACCAAAAGATTCGAAGGCCGATGGAGTTTACAGATTCAAATACTCAGAAGAGTGGAAACCTCTCAATATATGCTAAATTGGCCTTTCGACGACAGCATTGAGGGATAGACCCCATGCTCACCAGAATAGTGGGGCCATACATCAGCATTTCGTTAAAGCACGCAATAAGGTACGTCCATTAAATGATCTTATTATTAACACAGAAGTTGTTCATGAGGATGATGACTATACGAGACTGGTAATTGCTGAAGCAGAATGCTGCAGCCTGTGTTGAATATAGAAACTTCCTTAGACTATGAGCACGTCTCCAAAATTTATCCTTAAGCCTTAATAACTGACTTTGCGAGACTGTCACTCCAACTGGAATTATAGAGCTTCATAAAAAATCCAGATGTCTTGAGTAGTCTTTTCATAATTCTTAAAGAGTTATCTTTAATTATTCATTTTTTTTTTTAGATTTATTTTGGCTCTCATTTGTAGGGATGCACAGCAATTATATAAGAATAATTCTTTCTTTTTAGTGACCCCCTGACAAAAGTCAATAGTTATTAGTTGAAACAACTGTCAGCAACAGTTGAATAGATTGAGGTGCACAATAACAAATTCCTTCTTTTCCTTAAAAACTGAATGCCTGAATATGTGTGTACAACAACAATAAATGCAGCCATTGCTAGTCCACTGCAGGGGGTTTGGCCAGTTTTCATCACCCCACTGACCAGTGCAGATATATATATATATATATATATATATATATATATATATATATATATATATATATATATGTATGTATTTATATATATATATACAGTATATATATATATATATATATATATATATATATATATATATATATATATATATATCATCATCAGCCGAAACTAGTCCACTGCAGAACATATGCCTCAGACGTGTCCTTCCACTTGCGTCTGTTAATGTCCATCTATTGTTTGTCATTCTCATTTTATGTCTTGCCCATATCCATTTTTTTTTCTTACATGTTAGAATATTCTTAACTTTAGTTGGTTGTATTATTCCAATCATTATTCTTTCCATAGCTCTTTGAGTTGTAAACAGCTTATGCTCTTATGCTTTAATTAGGCTCCAAGTTTCTGATGCATAAATTGATAATGGTTGGACCATCTCATTAGATATTTTTCTTATTAGAGAAAGTAACATTTTAATTTTTATAATCATATGTTGTGTACCATGCTTACCCTTTTAATTTCGGTCCCATGTCCTATATCTGTGTGTATATATGAATATATATTTGATTGCTAGCCACTAGCATACGTTACATTTAAATGTTGAGCCTTGAATATTTTTTTATATGGAATTCACTTTACTTTGGGAATAAACACCGAAATGGAAATTCTTCTAATGATAAGTGGTCTAGGGTCAGAATCAAAGCAGAAGTAGACCTTGAGTGAAAGTCACTGAGCGATCTCTCTCTCTCTCTCTCTCTCTCTCTCTCTCTCTCTCTCTCTCTCTCTCTCTCTCTATATATATATATATATATATATATATATATATATATATATATTTGCATGTTTATGTATATTTATCGGACTATATTTCGAGTAACTATAGTATAATCTTTTTTATAATCCTTATGCAGGCCTGTGTATCTCTAACTGTTGCTTACAAACATTTGATCCAGGCAGTAGTTTTCTATATTGGCCCCACAGTTTTTTCCTTCCATAAACCCACGGCTGTATCTTGCTTTTTTGGATCAAAACTGCTCAATTAAGTCTTCACTGGAATGCTAAGAATGTTATACCGTTGCAATTACTGCTGGAATCTGTGACTCTAACAGTCGGAGGAAAGGAATTATTGGTCTAAACAAGTTATAGTTTCTATTGATCACGGTTTTGTAAGAGCATCTGTGGTATATGTGATATATATTGACCTAGATGAAGATTATGATTGCATTAATAAAGATTCGACGCGGGGAGTGAGAGCGCTTGGCATAGAAATTATTTTTTTTAAAGAAATGTTAAATTTTTTGGCACTCAAAATGAAGATTATGGTTGAATAAATACAAATGAGATTAATCGATATGCAGTAAAAGAATCCATCACGTGTTTGGTATTTCGATGGATAATGAAATGAGATATAAAAAATATGTAGAAAGGGCAAAATTTAAAAGAACGAGAAAGGTTCGGAAGACGGAGGCCAAAGTTTTATAACGGATTGCTAGTAATATAAAGGTGGCCCTAGACAAAAATTAATACAGTAAAGACTGTCCCATTCATCCATCCTTCAGAAGTTAGATCTAAACTGAACATGCTTTGAATAAAACTTGTGTAACTGTATTTGCTTTACTTATTTTGAATTTTGGTGTTACTAGCCTCTTGTCGTCTCTGGTTTCCTGGATATAGTATCTGCTCCAGTACTTCTTCATTCAATCCGTCCATCACTTTCTAGATCTGTTTTCCTTCTCCCCTTCACCTTCCTCTGTATGACATAATCACTTCACTTGTTAGCATTAGAACGGGCCTTGATTCTATTCTTATTTCAATAATGCCTTATGAAAGATTGGTACACCAAAGTGTATGTTACAGTAGGCCGCAGTGGACGGATATATATATATATATATATATATATATATATATATATATATATATATGTATATATGTGTATATATATATATAATACAAATGTAGCCATTTTCATCACCACGCTGGTGGGAGACTTTAGTCTTAATGCTTAAAGTAAACCAACCTAGTATGGGTGGCACTCAATAGTAGAGCTTTGCTGTTCATGGCAATACACATTACTGAATACTTTAATTTAGAAAGAAAAAAAAATTGTTTTGCGATATCCAATTTTTTCTAATCATTTGAGTTAAGGGCCATTGTTGTGTCCAGATACAATATTTTTTTCCGATTTTTTTTTCTTTTTTTTTTTTCTTTTTCGTCTTCGAGAGGTTTGTTAATTTTTGTGGAATAGATTCATCCGCCAGTTTCCTTGTGCATGTACCTATGCACTCGTAGACTTATATATTTATTCAAACGTCTTTTCGTTTATGTAAAAGAGAAAACAGGAGAACGGATAGTCAGTCCTAAGATACATATCCATTTGCTTTAGTCTGCTGCCCAAACATTCATTCGTCTTCAAAATTACAGTAATTCCTTATCGTAATCATACGTCCGCTGTTATGTCGATCTTGCTCAGATACAAATTAAGGTTTGTGCTCGAGCCCCTGAGCGTTTTTAATCTCAATTATGATGCATTATGCTTCTCCCTGTGTTAATTAATCTCTTTTTACGACTCACTTACAACTCCCTGTGGCATAGCATCAAGTAATCGCTCCTCCTTATAGTTGTTGTGCTTTTATTCTCTCTCTCTCTCTCTCTCTCTCTCTCTCTCTCTCTCTCTCTCTCTCTCTCTCTCTCTCTCTGCCCGTTCTCCTTATCGTACTTTATATTTTGTTTTTCTTTGGTTTTACTTGTATTTTGCCCATAATATTTCTCTTCAATTTTACTGGCTAGAATTCACCTTTTCACTTTTATTTTACGGATCTCTCTCTCTCTCTTCTCTCTCTCTCTCTCTCTCTCTCTCTCTCTCTCTCTCTCTCTCCTCTCTCTCTCTCTCCTCTCTCTCTCTGCCCGTTCTCCTTATCGTACTTTATATTTTGTTTTTCTTTGGTTTTACTTGTATTTTGCCTATAATATTTCTCTTCAATTTTACTGGCTAGAATTCACCTTTTCACTTTTATTTTACGCATCTCTCTCTCTCTCTCCTCTCTCTCTCTCTCTCTCTCTCTCTCTCTGCCCGTTCTCCTTATCGTGCTTTATATTTTGTTTTTCTTTGGTTTTACTTGTATTTTGCCTATAATATTTCTCTTCAATTTTACTGGCTAGAATTCACCTTTTCACTTTTATTTTACGCATCTCTCTCTCTCTCTCTCTCTCTCTCTCCTCTCTCTCTCCTCTCTCTCTCTCTCTCTCTCTCAAGGAACTATTTCATTACAAGATTTTCTTTATATGTTTCCATAGTTTTACGAAATTATTTACTGGCCAAATCCCTGACGTTATTTTCTACTAAATATTGAGTTCGTCACGTCTGTCTAATATATTCTACGAGGCGTGCGTTTGC
>NC_090768.1:17077916-17085416 GCF_036898095.1 Palaemon carinicauda
TAATGTCCGTCTATTATTGGTCATCCTCATTATATGTCTTGTCAATGTCCATTTCTTTTTTCTTACATGTTAAAGTATTCTCCATTTTAGTTTGCTCTCGAATCCGTGTTGCCTTTTGCTGTCTCTTAGTGTCATAAATATACAGTACACACACATACACACGCACACACACACACACACATATATAATATATATATATATATATATATATATATATATATATATCCTGTATATAGGCTATATATATATATATATATATATATATATATATATATATATATGTATATATATATATATATGTATATATATATATATATATATATATATATATATATATATGGGTATAGATATATATGTATATATATATATTTATATATATATATAAATATATATGTATATGTATATATATATATATATATATATATATATATATATATATTTATATATATATATGAATGTGTGTAGAGACAGGAAGAATGAAAAAGAGACATCTTGATGACTTATTACCAGACGAATAACCTAGTCAGGAAATTTCTTTTCAACAGAAACACTGAAAGAGAGAGAAATGGCCGGAAAGAACGAAACCATCCTCCCCTTCGGAGAAAGGGGTTGACGGGGGTACCACCTTATGAGGGAATAGGGAGGAAGTAGTGGTGGTGATCGTCTATTCAATGCGTAAATTGAAGTGGTCGGTCCCTATTTACAGGGAGATTGGCTGTCAACGTTTATAACGCTTCTAGTATTTCAATATTTTTTCATCTCCTTCCAACGTCAGATAGAGATGCTTGGTAGGGGGTGGGGATGGCGGCAGACGGCGGAGGGAATACGGGGAAAGGGAAAACCAAGGTAATTAAAAGTTAAAAAAGTCTTTATATTGCTCACATCCTTATGCGAAATGAGTGTCTAGCTTCTTTGGTAGCCGCGCTCGATTGATGAAATTGTCACCTGGTTATTAGCTTGCAGAAAAGACGGAAAGGTCCATGTGGGAGTGTGTTCTTGCATATTTTCATCTTGTTAATGTCAGTCAATTCGAGATTTGTTGGTGATGTCATGAACTATTATTCTCGTGTTAAATGCTATACGATATATGTCATTTAGAAAATAAGTCGATAACCGAAGAATCAATGCAACAATGGCGGGTTTGCTTTCGTAATAGTGTAACTTAAAAAGAAAAAAAAAATCATCGCCAGTGTTCATGCCGTCATTCAGGTGTGCCTTGTGGGTGTTGGACTTTCCCATTACCCTTCCATTAATACGTCGGGCCGCATTTTGCAACAATTTCCTTCCTCCCCAGGTCGAGATGGGAAACATTGTTAGAACGTACGATTTTTTTTCTTTTCTTGCACTTGTCAAGACGTCCGACGAACAAGACGTGTAAGAGATCATTATTTCGGCCCGAAATTTTTTCTTCTAGTGGGAAAAAATTAGTAGCATATTTAGTCTTAATGGATATTGTTAAGGGATTAACAGCTTTTGATGCCATTATCCAATTAGTGTCAATCATCTTTCATGTTCTATATTTTCCGTCTGACCTTATCTTGTGTTTTCTGTATTATTGTACGTTTTTAGAAACTTTCCTTTTCTATATATAAAATTTAGCCGCATTCTTTTTGTTTACCTACTAATTTTCTTATATTTTTCTGAGATTTTGAGGTCGATAAGGTCATCGATGTTCTCTCAAAATTAGCCTTTTAACATTTAGTAAACCTAATTTATATTTTTCGCGTGCACCGGATTTTTGATAATTAATTTCGTACAAGTTCTATAGGGGATCAATCACCTTCATTCTTTTCTAAGAACCTCAAATATCATTACTAATGAAGTTGGACTATCCTCTTGTTTGTTGGTTTAAAATATGTTTAAAATGTTCATAACACATTTTTTTTTTATTTGATTTACTACAGTATTTTATCTATGTTCTCTATTTTTCAAAATATTATTTATTGAAAGGGTATATAGCAAATAAATTTGAACAGTAATTTATAAACTGTTTCAATCCGATGAGGGGCGAAAACCTGGTTGAGGCATTAACTTTTTATTCTCTCTCTTTTTTTTTTTTATCAATCAATTTTCAGCGAGTGTAAATCACTCATGTCAGTTAATGTTCCCTCTTTGCTGCTTCCATTCTCAGTGATAACACCCAGCAGTCGATTAATAAGAAGGAAATTATTTCACTTTTCAATTTATCCAAGAAATTTCAAGGAAAGAAGCTTGTGTCGTTCCTTTTTCGTCTCTGGCGAGAATAAAGACCTCGGTTATGAGACCCATTCAGAAAGAGATTGCTCATCTGGCAGCATTTCCAGTTTAGCAGAATGAAGTTATGTCCCTGATTGTAAAATTTCTATCAAATGAGAGGATGGATTTCATCAGAGTATGACATTTCATCAGATTATGCGATTAGAATTAAATCAGTCTCTTCAAATTACGTGAGGCCTTATTATTTGATTGAATCCAGATTATCGACTTTTTGTTCATATAGCTGTCTCGTGATTCTGAATTCGTTGAAAAAAAAAAAAAAACATAAACTGACACATGTATGTTTGAATGTTTTTGTAAATCTAGATACACTTGATATTTTCAATACACTGTAATGCGTATTTATACCACAGCTTATAGCTTTCCTTTATATTTGCTATATCTTCAACAAATGACTTGGTCCATTCACTAAAAGGCGAAAAATGATATAGAATTTGGTCAACAGCAAAGAAAATAATTTATTTATAAACATTCAGAAAAAGGATCTTCTACGGTGATTAATGGGGTTACTTGAGGTTTCAACAACTCTCCAGGGTGGTTTATCTTAGATATATATCCTCTGCAAAATAACTATTAAAATTTATTTGTCAATGACCCTCGATGTTGTGACACCAGTCCAATAAAGGATTCATCATTCAGGAAAGTGCTACCTTTCTTTTCTCACCAGTTCCTACAATGACCTCAATGTTCACATAAAAAATCTGTGATTTAGCAAATGGTATACTCGTCAGATCTAGTTTTCCAAAATGCTTTTCAACGTATTTCCTTTCCAGAAGTGGTGTGATTCTCTTATAAAAATTGTTTTTAAGATGTTCTATCAGTATACACACTACTTTAGGGATGTTTTATGTAAGGTAATCAAAATTCTCGCCTAAAAGCTAAGTGATATCGAAGTGTAGGTTAATGACATAAAAGGGCTTTAGTGAATATCACGGAACTTACTTTTAACTTGTGTACGTATAACGTACAGTAACACTTACGTGTTCTTTTCAAATACCTAAAAATCATGTCGACACCTTTGTAGAATAGTATTTAAAAAAAAAATCATTCTTTAAAGCGGAATATTCTATCTTATTTTCCACGTTAATTTTCAGACTTTTATACCCAATTAATAGATATTTAGCTATCAGTCATTTTCGAAACGTGCCATTTTTTTTTATATATCTTCATCTACTGTAATATATTTTCCAATGAGACCTCTGTGGTTAAGAGTCACCTAAATAAGCCTCTCTACCGCACGTATTTCATACACACTCGCAGTGCTGCCAGATGTAATGGGTCACATTTCCCCAAATCTGAGTGCCAAAATTCTCCATTTTGGACAAATTTTCCCCATTTCAAAAAGTTTTGCTTCAATTGAGTTTTTATTTGAGTTATAGCTAAAAAAATACCAATTTCTCTCTAGTTCTATTATGGACAATAGGATACTGGCATAGGTAACTGAAAGATCCAATTATGGTTATGATTTTTTATCTTATCACTCGCTCTTTCCTGCACTGTATTAGCAAACTTGTTATCCTGCTGGTTCATGCCTTTGCATGTTTAAATTTTTGTGTAGATCTTACTCGCACATCGCTGTATATAAATTCGATGATTGTTTAATAAAGTTTAGCTGCGTTCATCCCCGCCTTTCAGTTATCATCTAACTGGCCCCTCGCGCACCGCCTACATACAGTCAGTATGTGCCAATTATCGGCTATGCATTTCGGATTTCCAATGATACAAAACGAGAACACCAACTATGATCACTTGTGGTTATCATGAAAAATCATTCGTATATGTACGTTATTGATAAGGAGCCTAATTATTTGAGCCAAAATGCCTTTATTTTCGGTCTTGCATGCTTGCATTTTCACTGTTCATATTGAAGGATAGACAATGCAATGAAATATAACAGAAATATAACACACACACACACACACACTCTCTCTCTCTCTCTCTCTCTCTCTCTCTCTCTCTCTCTCTCTCTCTCTCTCTAAAAGTTCTTCCCCTAAATACGTCAACAATTGCGTGTTGTTCCGTGAGCTATTTATATATCTTTGGTAATAGCATCATTAATCTTATAACACTTGGGCACATTTCCTCTGAAATATATATATATATATATATATATATACAGTATATATATATATATATATATATATATATATATATATATATATATATATACATATATATAGAGAGAGAGAGAGAGAGAGAGAGAGAGAGAGAGAGAGAGAGAGAGAGTTTCCAAAAGTGTAGCTTGTTTGATTTAATAATATTGGACTGTTTTCCTTCTGGTGGAACAAAGACAGGATGAGAGGACCACAACATCTCTCTCTCTCTCTCTCTCTCTCTCTCTCTCTCTCTCTCTCGCTCTCTCTCTCTCTCTCTCTCTCTCTCTCTCTCTCTCGATTTGTTTACATTGCCTTGTGTCCATAGATTTTTTTTTTCAGAAATACTCTAAATATCATAGTGTGATTTTGATGTAATCATTATGGGGGCTGATTATTATTATTATTATTATTATTATTATTATCATTATTATTATTATTATTATTATTATTATTACTAGCCAAGCTACAACCTCAGAATATCAGGATGCTACAAGTCAAAAAGGTCCAGCAGGGACTGGGAAAATAACGAATAAACTGTACCTGACAAATCGAGAAAAAATATTTTAAGGTACATTAAGATCAGGAACAGCGTTAAGATACAGGAGTCATACATAGACGATGAAAGGAGACCTGTGTCAACCTGATAATCAGAAAAGCATTTGTAGAAAGATTTAACGTCTGATGTTCCACTGACACAACTGCCAGGTTAAGAAGAAAATTCTTCATATATACAGACAGGCAAAATGAATGTCTGTCATTTAGCCGTTAAAATTGTTTCATATCTTTTTGGAACTAAGAGTGCAATATATTATTACCGGAACTTTCTCTGTCTCTTAACATATATATTCTTTTGTACAGTAGGCATCAAATGGGATGATACAAATGTCAGAGGATTCCGTTTGAAATTCACTAACTGGCAACTAAAACGAGTAGTTCAAAAACTTTTTTTCTACATTGAAAGCTCCATCAAAGAAAATAGTGCTAACATATGTTGCACACACATATCTAATCTATGATATTTATAACAATCATAAGAAAAAATCATGGTAATTGTTAATATTTCAAAGTATTGTATAGTAATTAATTCAAACTATAGAGACTAAATGATTAGACATTTTCATTCAATATAGGACTACCAACATTACTAATATATATTTTTATCAATAGCAAAGTTATATAAAACCATGCAAGTATCAGTAGAATACGAAGGGAAAAATCTCTGTAACATTAAACATAATCAACCATGAATGCACCTAGAAACAGAGAAATTGGATTTGGTAGGTAGTTCTGATTTTTACTTTTAAGACCCGACTGTTTGGACTACAGCTTTGGCTTCAGTTTCAACCCACGACACCAACGTAACATCATCTACCCAACCTATTAATCACCTCTTTACCCTAACACCCTATCGCTAGTCAGTGCTTACCCGTATTCAGGTTACTGGTGTTGTTGCATCTTTTGTGGAGAGAGAGAGAGAGAAAAGAAGAACAAGAAGAAACAAGGGCATTGAGTTTCTTATACTTTGTAAGTTGTTTTCCATCATATCTGGCCTTTGCGACTATTTCACTTACTGGGGTACGATGGTGCACCTTCTTAAGGCTGGCGGGATGCAAACTTGGATAAGACGTGATTAAAAGAACTATAAACCCCTTGATTACCCTTTCTTTTGCAGCTTTTGTTAATATTGTTATGAAAGAAGGTACCTTGTCTCTCCCTTATATTCTTTCTCCTGTCTTCAAGGCCTGGTCAACTTGAGCACTTTGAGGGGCCTGTCTATCGCACCTTTTCCCACAACATGAAAATATCTCCACACATTTTTATCTGCCAGTATATGGTGCATAAGAATATATATGTTAAGAAATAGAGAAACGACCGGTAATAAGATATTACACTTAGTTCTAAGAAAATAGTAAAATATTTGAACGGCTAACTGACTGACATTCATTTTGCCTCCTTGTCCCAATCACGGCCGCACTGTTTTTTTTTTCTAACTTCATCTTCATAGGAGGTATTGAAACGCATCCCAACTGAAAGATTCCAAAGTCCTCTTGTGTACCAGGTGTCATCTGTCCTCAAGTTACCGACTAATTTACTAATGAACTGGCTCGCCTTTGAGCTCTTTAATTTGATTCCGGACCAACTTTTTAGGGAGATCTTTCTTTCTTGAGTAGTAGTCGTCTTCTCAAGTAGTTCTTTAACAGTTTCCAAGAACGCTATTGATAGATCTCTCTTTTCATTAAGTTTTGGGCCCTTCTGCTTGTTTGTCTATTTGACTGCCGTTCTCTCTTTGATTGTTATGAATGTTTGTATACTTATGTGGTTATTAATTTATGTATACAATGATACATTTTCTAACAGATTTGAATTTGTATATGTTATTGTACTGTATTTATGTAGATATGCAGGGCACTAGAATGGTTGGAAGACCCAGGCCTACATGGCTGAGAACTACGAAGCGTGAAGTGGGAGATGGTAAGTTGAAAAGTATTGAATTAAAAGCTCAAGATAGAGACGACTGGCAAAATCTAACCGAGGCCCTTTGCGTCAACAGGCGTAGGAGGAGATGATGATGATGCAGTACTTTACAGCAACCGTATGCAGGTATCACGATTTAGTAGAAGTGGTCCAACACTCCCGAACTGGCAGGAAATGTAACGTCTCCGTCATAGTCGATTGGTTGGACCAGGCCTTTTTGGACCTTGCTTGAGATTTTGTGTTAGAAGAAAATTTTTAAAACTTTCACAAAATGGCAAAAAAAAAATGTGTGTAATTTATGGTTGCAAAAACAGAAAAAGAAATACATAAGGAATAAGTTACTAGTTTTCGAAAGCCTGTGAGATTAAAAGAAATAGTTTCATTCTTGTCACCACTCTGACTATTTCAACACAAGCAATGCTGTCATCTGTTCAGCACATTTTTTTATTATGTTATAAATACGACCTAAAGGCAAAACTCCTTAACATTTTATTTGTTTTGCTTTTTCAGAGATTCAGAAACTGACAGGAGAAATTGAATACACTATTGGGTTCATACAAATCTCATGTGTAAGAGATAGGAGCAATGTGATCATGTAGAAATTTAAAGAAAATGCCTGAGAATATAGATGCCTACGTAAGAAGGCTAGAAGGTGTTTTTCTTTGCAAATCAC
>NC_090768.1:17087916-17105416 GCF_036898095.1 Palaemon carinicauda
TCAGGTCTTTGTGTCTCCCTTTTTGTGAATTCGTATAATGATAAGGTTTTTCCAAGCTGTAGCCATAGAACATTCTTGCAGACATTTTGTGTAAATTTCAGCGAGTTTTACTACGATGAATCTCCTTCATCTATTATTAAATCAATTGTTAGGCCATCTCCTCCTTTTTTGTCTCTTTTCATGCCTTTTAATGCTTTCTTTACATTTCCTACTGTTACGTTTAATACCAGCTCAGGTGTTTCATTATTTGTATTGGCAAATTTATTTCTTATATCACTATTGTATATCATTGTATAGAAATCTGCAATTTTTTTTTATCACCCCATCTCTTTTGTTAATAAGATTTCCATCGTCATCTTTTAAAGCAAATATATGGTTTCGCTCTGTTCCAAGTCTTAATTTAATCAATTTGATGTTTCTTCCCTTTTTTAGGGCTTTCTCAATTTTTTCTGATTGTGTTTAAGAATGTCTTTGGTATTTTGTTTGTTTATAGTTGTAGTAATTCTATTCAATATCTCTTAGATTTTCCCTCATTTCCCATTTTTTCTATATTAGGTTTTAGGTGTTTTATAATAGTTTTCCTTGATCATGTTTGGAAACTTTTTCACCTATCTCGTGTGTTGATTCCAATACACATTTTGTTGAATTACTATTCCTTTCCATTTTTCTGTATATATGAAGAAATAAGAAATGGCTTGATAATTGAATAAAGCAATGATAAATTTATGAAGATATCAAACTCTTTCTTTATTTGGATAGTAACCGAAATTCTTCTCGATTTCTTTATGATTGCATGTCTATGCCAATAATGTGTAAAATATACTTGTTTCTATATCTGTAAAATTTCATGTATCTTTACATAACTCTCAGAGGAAAGTTACTTACAGTAGATGTGAAGTTTCTGCAGTTCTGATCTTTTAAGGCTACAGCATGGACTTAGGAATACTGTTCGTAAAAAACTGTTACTGACAATCAAACCTAAGATTTTCTCCAATAAGTGTCTGCCGCCAGAAAGTTGTAGTTTCAATATCGGCTACTATACCTTGGATGCAAATGACTTCCTACATAACGAATGCAATCCTTTTCCTTTCTCCCTTTAATTAATTAGAAAACATGTGTCTTTTATCAACTTTTTTCCTTCCTTTGAGCTTTTTTCGTTTTTATTCCATATTTTCCGTGTCCAGAATAATCTGTTAATTAGCAATAGGAGGTAAGGAGGTAATTGTTACAGTTATCCTAACCATTTTTTTCCCGTTCATTACTCATTAAAGTAAGGATGTTGATGATCCCTCCACGGATTTTCCTATGCTAGTCTCTTTTATTCGAAAATGTTTTATCTTTCAAGATATTTTTGATTATTCATTTCATTTAGAATGAGTCTTGCTAATTTTCCAGATAGAATAGTAGACTAATTAATTGCACATAAAGGGCGTTGACTTCAAATTTTATGCAAATATCTCCTATGAAGTAGGTGTTTCTTATGGAAATAGACAAGAAATTATCCAGACACGTTATATCCCAAAATCCAAATGGCAACTGTCGACCATTTTGGAAGACATGGGCCAGTTATCATGAACCTTTTATTATTATTATTGTTATTATTATTATTATTATTATTATTAATATTACCCTAGGTGGAAAAGCAGGATGCTATAAGCTTCAACAGGGAAAATAGCCCAGTGAGGAGAGGAAATAAGGAAATAAATAAACTACAAGCGACGTATTTAACAATTAAGATTAAATGCTCTAAGAATAGTAACAATATTGAAATAAACCTTTCATGTATAAAATATAGAAAATAAAGAAATACAAGAGGAAGAAAAATAAGAACAGTGTGTCCGTGTGTACCCTCTAGCAAGGCCTAGAAACTATTATGGTATATGTTTTCTAGCTAATTTGAGACCCCTGAATTCATTTCCGGAATCAGCTGTTCATTTTAGATACATTTAAGGGTGAAATCAAGAACGTGATAAAGCTCCTTACAAATTTTATTGATTTTTATATGCACAAAATGTGGCAATTCGATTACCCATAGCATAGTCAAAATTACACAAGGTCTTAGGTTATGCTAGGCTGATTCCTCTTCTGTTTTGTCCTGGTCTATCCTGCCAGTGTTGGCACACGAACCTTGACATTTGCAGAGAAGCCTACTGCGCTGTCTTTGTACACAGCACTTGCAAGGAGCCTTACATTCGGTTTTACAATGACAAATGACAAGCTATGGCAAGTTCATCGAAATAGTGGGAGTTGTTGTGTAGACTAGAGTTGGTGCAGAGTCCGGTGAGTCTTGCTGCCATCCCCAATCTGTTAGGGATACTAGAGCTGGTGCTTTCATGAGTGTATTATCCTATACGTGTCCCACTCCTAAACGAGATGATTAGATAGAATGTTTAGATAGCTAATAAAATATGGGAGATTCTAGTAGAAATAATGATTTTAGCAATCTTTGGCATGATTAGTGTCCCTATTGATGTACATTTATTTACATATGGAACTCTGAGAAGGTGCTGATGCTGACCGTTGCTGCTTGCAGGCATGTGCTTGAAGTCTCTTCCTTGGCTAAGGAAGAGGGTATGCCGAATAGCATCCACAGTTGTGATGTTCTTCGTAATTACATCATGAAGCAACAAGACGAATCTCGGAAACACAGATATGTGACTGTTGATCGTTTCCAGAGTAGGGTTAGGGCTTGAAAGTAGCTTAAGGGGCAACGTGACCTCAGGGAGGGACTGCCATACTTCCCAGGCACTTTTCTTGCATTTACCAAAGAATGCTGAGGTTGTATCGCGTCCTATTAATGCATGAAACACTATTGGTGCCTTTTCCCTAGATGGTCGAAGTGCGTTCACAATCCTGTGCACTTGAATGTACCGGGAATGGAATAGGTGATACGGGTTATCTTCTTCATCAATAACCTATTGGCACACACTGAAGGTATTTCGCTAAAAAATATATAAATGAACTAACCTAAAGTTGCATTTCATTCCTAAGGTAATCCAAAGTTCATCAATCCACTGAACAAGTTAAAAAAGGAAGAAATGCGCAGCAATACCACCTCACTGTCTCTGGTGCGGACTATCACTTAACGATGACCAGCAGATGTAGCTTCTGCCACATATAGAAATATCAGTGTCGGCTTCCTTGTGTGTGTATAGAACCACTGCTTCCTCACCCCCAACTGGTGAACTCTCACAGTCACTGAGAATGGGGGTAGAAAGCTACTTGCCCTGGAATGAGGAAGTTAATGTAGTTGTGCATATGTGGATATAACAGAGGCCTGGGTATTTTAAATAATGATTCATTTATCAGTTGGTTGCAACAATTTGTGATCTAAGCTGTGGAAGTGTTGAAAGCTTCAACCCCTTGAAGAGCTCCATGAATAACTCCTGTTTGTTCAGGTGAGCACTTAGGAAGGCCGCCCAATTTCCAGGAACTTAAGTCGAAACAGTAACTTGCCTTCGAGCTCAGCTTGCCCATTGTTGTCAAGTTCTTGACATGAGGCTTGCATTAGTGTAGACATCCCATACAATATCAACCCGGTTGTTCCTTTTAAACCAAGAGAGGATGTATGACGAAAATACTACTTTGTAATATTCTTCAATGATCACAGCATTTCTAGGATGAAGCATTTGAACATGCATAGCTCCATCGTCTGGTGTGGGATTGTCGAGATATGCGGGTAGAATACAGGCAACGATATCACTCTTATTTCCATGGTACATGTATCCCTTCCACATTAGAGAGGGTGGATGGACAGAGCTCTCATGGGAGAACACAGATTTGTCGATTTTATAACCTCAGAACGCTGCCAACAAAATCTGGCTAACCTTTGCATGTTGATCTGTGATGATAACCACATCTGATTTCAGCATGGTTGAGAGAGCGAAGACGTGAAAAATTTCCAGTTGATTTCCAGCATTGAGAAGATTCGCTTATCAACAAATGCTTTATATTTCTACAATCTGATGTTCTTCACTTTATGTATCACCTATGGAGGCATGGTGATTAACTGGTCCAGGTCAAGCAACTGTCCACTGTCCTCCATGAAAGAGCTTCCCAGCTGCTCAAATTCATCCACCAATAGCAGTAGACCAATTGGTCCATAAAGGCTGTTCCTTTTTGAGACTCATTCCATATCGTCCATAGTTATATCTAACTAGTTTAATTTCAAAAGTGCACTGTATTTGTCCTAACGATCTCATCTGGAACTTTATTGCACTCATTCACTACCTTATTCTCATTTTGAAAATCAGGTGAAAGTGCCAGGAATTTAAATTGCGGTAAAACTTGAAAAATAATTTAGAAAATATTCTAAATGTATTTTGGTCAATTATTTGTCATTTAAACCCACAAGAAAGCTATATTGTTGCCAAAAATTAGCTCAGTGACCCCAAGTTAGCTAAAAAAACATATGATAGTTTCTATGTCAAACGGTTCATAAGCTATGATTGGACTGTACTTTCCAAAATGGCCAATGGCGGGCATCTTGGATTTTAAGATATGACATTTGTCTTTGGATATATGTTTTCCCATGATCTTAAGAAATTTTCATGCCAAAGGGGAACTTTGCATCACGAGTTTAAGTCAAATTTTACTTAACATGTCTACAAGAATGTCCTGTCTCACATTTTTAATGCTCTCCTAAAATGGGAAATCCCCCACGAAAAAAAAGTACTCCTTTGATATTTCTCGTGAAGCAAACACATAGTGGTAATGGCTGAATCTGTCAGTCAAATGAGTTAGCACGGTAATCACCACTATCCTCTTACAGGCCATGGCTTCCATTAGTGGGAATATTACATCTCTCTCTCTCTCTCTCCTCTCTCTCTCTCTCTCTCTCTCTCTCTCTCTCTCTCTCTCTCTCTCTCTCTCTCTCTCATATATATTTTTCCATACATTTAACTAACTAGAATATTGTTATGATACCAGCGGCAAATTATTCTAGCCACGAAAATTTTAATTAGTTAATGAGTTTTAAAGGTTCTCTACTACTCAAAAAGAAATCAGTTAAAGTTACTGAACCTGAAAACACATTACTCAAAGAAATTATAAAGGATTAAGCAAAGATATGTAACGTCGTAGAGAAAACTGTAGAGTGCCCTCATGATATTAACAGATTAAGGAAAAAAAAAAATATTCGTACTAGTCTCAACCTAGAAAGTGATGGTTGTTCTTATCACCTCTGTCAAGGAAGTTGTTTTCTTCTCTCTCTTTGTTTGTCACAAGCCTAACTCTAATGGTTAAGGATGAAATGTAATGAAAATTTCAGGCTATGTCAGAAATGGGCTAACTTGAAAATTGATAAGATATAGACGGTGATTCGGATCACCATCCGGATCCAAGATATTTATACAGTAGATTAATTCACGGTCAAAATATGAAAGAGGGAACGCTGGGACCGTAGACTTTATTAAAATGCTGACTATCTTCATTGGCGGAGGTGTAATAAATCCAAATGTTTCATGAATTGTGTTTTTGTGTTATAGCTTTTAATTTATATTTTATTTTCATAGATTGGAAACGTTAATATAGTAGTATATATTCTTCTTCATATTTATGAGATTTAGATAAGGCTTAGTGTTATTGTTCGATTATTGTTTATATTGCGTCATTTTCAGACGTTCTCATTATTAATTCTGCCAATTAATTCTCATATAGAGCCGTGACCTTATTCTTAGCTACTCCCCTATAATTTATGTTTGCTTAATCTGAGCAGTTTATCCTCAGTTAATCCCTGTCCATTTACCCAACGTTAATCTTGTTAATTGGATCTTTTTACTTCATTATCCTACTAATGGGGTCCATAGATCTCCTGCGCACCCTTGCCCCCCTTTATTCAACTTCAACCCTATACATATCCCTTCTCCCTTCCCTCCTCCTTCCCCTCCCAGAAATCTTCATGTTATTATTCTTCCTACTCCTTCCCCATCCCCCACTTCCTTCGTCTTAATTCAAGCTTTACTTTCTTACATTTACCCACACCTTCTGCCGCCCCCTTCTTTTTTTCTTCTCCACCACGTCCTAATCTTCTTATTTTCCTGCTACCATGTACATATATAAATGTAGCCGAATACTTTTATTACATTAAATGACTTAACCAAAATCAAAATTCACATCTTATCAAATGAGGCTTTAATGCAAGACACCCAGACACGCGAATTTAGAAAAGAAAATACATTTTATTATAAAAAAATTATTTCTCTAAACAGAAAGTTGCTGTAAATTTTTAACGCTCTCCTGATTTCAAATAAATTACCTCTCACTCTCTCTCTCTCTCTCTCTCTCTCTCTCTCTCTCTCTCTCTCTCTCTCTCCTCTCTCTCTCTCTCTCTCTCTCTCTCCTGAAATAGTAGAATAATGAATGGCAGTCACCTGCCTCTCACATTTTCTGCTACCGGGATAAGGGGGAAACGGAAAAGGTATTCCATTAGATTTAAGTGCTGCTGAAAACAGATCGCTTGTGAGATTGCCTCTATCTTGATCCTTGTTAATGGGTCGGTCATTATCGTCTATATGACCAGTTCTCTGATTCTCCAATTTTGCCCATTTGGATGTTTCTCAGTTCAATAATGTTTCGACTTTCTTTGGTTTTTCTTTAATCATGGTTTCGTATTATAGTTCTGCTGATTTTTTACTAATCATCTTAATATTAAGTACATTGTTGTTCTGCCTTTTCTTTTCGCTTTCTCATCCATCTTTTATAGAAGAGCATGAAAATACTACTGCTGATTCCATAGTCGACAATATTTTATAAAAGTTATACATTCTTTACTCTATTAAAGTAAGTTTCATTATTATTTGAAAAAAAATTTCCAGCATCCTTAGTGATACTCATCACAACGGGTCGGCATTGAAAAAGATATTTCGAGCTCTTAAAATAATTCCTGATGTCGGCTAGATTAACGGACGAGGATTTTAGTTTTCATTAGATTTTTCTCTGGAAGGAAGGAGGAATGATCGTGGTGTTTATATTGAGTCTGGAAGGGGGGGGGGGGAGAATCTTTATCCATTTTTTTAAAACCCTGACTTAGGTCCTGGACTCATCTGAGTGCCTTGACAGAGTTAATCCCGGTAAAAGCCTGCTAGGAATTTAAGAGATTTCGTGTCTTGGGCTGGCATTCGAAGGGTTGATGGCTACAGAGAGAGAGAGAGAGAGAGAGAGAGAGAGAGAGAGAGAGAGAGAGAGAGAGAGAGAGAGAGAGAGATCGTACTAGAAAATTTTAGAGTATGAAACTGCAGTATAATTTATAGGACTTTTTTATATTCCCAGTTGTCAACTTTGACTCCCTTACTTGTTTGTGTTGAATCCTAATCATTTTCGAAAAGAAACGGGTTTTCCTTTGGTATTATAATTTATGAAAATTAGTTTTTCTTGAGCGATTTTTTACCTATGTATTTTTTCTCACCATTTACTAAGATCCCTGTGGTTTCTCGCAACCAAACTGGATTGGTGTATGATGAAACTGTGGATTTTTTTTATGTATTTTCTGTAGCTTTAAGCCTTTTCCGATGAAACATCAGCCATGGAGATATCATAAACTAGTATAATTTGTTTAATAAAAGACTCCTAAGGAAAGAATTTGGTTGTGTGAAGGTTGAATGCAAAGTATGAGGAAGTTATTTTAATCGAAATATTGGTTAGCCTCAGTACAAGATCAGCTGTGATACTGGTCATTTAGTTCTAGTTACCAACATTCTAGAAGCTTAAATATATATAAAAAAAACATTTCTTATGTTATTGTAATCATTGGCACTAGTGTTGGCTCCATTTTTGTAATGAAAACGAATGATTTAGAAATAAGAAATATAACCATATAATTTTATTCGCATTTGCAGTTTTTTTCCATCATGATTGATAGTGTCCCAGTGATAAGAAGAGAATATTTGAAAGGATAATTAACAATATCTCCCATTAATGATTTTTCAGAATTGTCCCATATATTTCCTAAATCTGTTTTTGTATGTTATATCTTTTAGAATTAGAAATATTTTAGATTTTCATAGTTTAGTGACGATAATCTATTACGATTTATTCTTCCTCATTTTTATGAGATTTAGATAAGGCTTAGTGTTATTGTTCGATTATTGTTTATATTGCGTCATTTTCAGACGTTCTCATTATTAATTCTGCCAATTAATTCTCATATAGAGCCGTGACCTTATTCTTAGCTACTCCCCTATAATTTATGTTTGCTTAATCTGAGCAGTTTATCCTCAGTTAATCCCTGTCCATTTACCCAACGTTAATCTTGTTAATTGGATCTTTTTACTTCATTATCCTACTAATGGGGTCCATAGATCTCCTGCGCACCCTTGCCCCCCTTTATTCAACTTCAACCCTATACATATCCCTTCTCCCTTCCCTCCTCCTTCCCCTCCCAGAAATCTTCATGTTATTATTCTTCCTACTCCTCCATCCCCCGCTTCCTTCGTCTATATAGATTTGAGCTTTACTTTCTTACTTTAACCCCCCCCCCTTTCCACCCCCTTCTCTTTTTATCTTCATCTCCGTCCTAATTTTTCTGGTACCATGAACGTACGTAGAAATATAGCAGATTAAATTTACCTTTAGTAGATTAAATGATTTAACCTAAAGTTCCAATTTCATAACTTTCCAAAGAAAGATTTTAATACAAGACGCCCAGACACTTAAAGTTAGAAAATAAAATACAGCCAAGGTTTATTATAAAAAAAGTTATTTTTCCAAATAGAAAGCTGCGGTAAATTTTGAACGTTCTTTCCTGAATTCTCTCGATCGATCGATCGATCGAAATAGCGAAATAGTAGAATAGTGAATGGCAGTCACCTGCCTCTCCCATTTTCTGCTACCAGGATAAGGGGGAAACGGAAAAGGCTCTCCATTAGATTTAAGTGCTGCTGAAACAGATTGCTTGTGAGATTGCCCTTATCTTGATCCTTGTTAATGGGTCGATCATTATTGTCCATATGACCAGTTTTCTGATTCTCTAGCTTAACACATTTGGGTGGGTCTCAATTCTGTATTATTTTCACTTTCTTTAATCATTTTTTTTTTATTATTCATAATTTAGTGTTATATTTCTGCGGGTCTTTTTACTAATCATTTATGTATTTATAACATTGTTTTACCTTTTCCTTTCTATTTTTATCCGTCTTTTATAAAATGGGCGCAAAGATAATATTGCTAATCTCACTGTAGTCATAGCATATTTCATAAAAGCTGTTCAATCTTTATGAAAGTAAGAGTTTCATTATTATTTAGATAAATTCAAACATTTTTTTTTTAGTTTCATTAGTGAAACTTATTACAGCTGAGTAGCTTTGAAAAAGATATTTCGAGCTCTTAAACTAATTCCTAATATCGACCTTAATAGATAAGGATTATAAATTTTCATTAATTTTCTCTGGAGGAAAGGAAGAGTGTTCGTGGTGTAGGTATTGACTCTGGAAGGGGAGGAGAGGAGAATCTTTATTTTTTTTTAAACTATGACTTAGGTCCTGGACTCATCTGAGTGCCTTGACAGAGTTAATCCTGGTAAAAGCCTGCTAGGAATTTAAGAGATTTCGCGTCTTGGGCTGGCGTTCGAAGGGTTGATGGGTGCTGAGAGAGAGAGAGAGAGAGAGAGAGAGAGAGAGAGAGAGAGAGAGAGAGAGAGAGAGAGAGAGAGACCATTGCTGCAGGAAGGAGAGGTATAGGACCATACGGAATACTAATTTATTGAATTAACAAAATCCTTTTCTACTACACATTCTTAACGTGGATAAAAGACTCCCAAGGAAAGAATTTAGTTTTGTGAAAGTTAAATGCAAAGTATGAGGAAGTTATTTTAATCGAAATATTAGTTAGCCTCACTACAAGATCAGCTGTGATACTGGTCATTTAGTTCTAGTAACTGATAGGATGTTCTACTATATGCATGATAGGACAGAGAGAAGAGAGAAAACGCACAAGAAAATTTTAGGGTATGAAACTGCGGTATATTTTATAGGACTTTTATATTTCCTCAATTGTCAACTTTGACGTCATTTCTTGTTTATGCTGAATCATTATATTTTTCGAAAAGAAGCGGTGTTCCCCTTCAAAGTATAATTTATGAAAATAAATTTTTCGTGAGCGGTTTTCACGGATGGAATTTGACTGACCACCTTTCCTAGAGCCCCCTTGGTTCCTTATAACGAAACTGTATTGGTGTTATGATAAAACTATGGATTTTATTTGCTGCATCTTCTGTAGCTTCAAGTATTTGCCTATGAAATATTATTCACGGAAAAATCCTAAACTACTAAATGTTTAATAAAAGGCCCAGAAGCAGCGGTTCTTAGCCTTTTCTAACCCTTAGATCCTTTTTTTTTTTTTTTTTTTTTTTTTTTTTGTACGTGGACCCCATATCCATTCCCAAAAGAAAAAAAACTTTAAAAATAAAATTGGCAAACCATTGGTATCAAGAATCCTGTGGGCTATTGGTAACGTTTTTGCCTTGTGATCGCCAGACTGGGGTTCGATTCCTGCTCAAACCCGTTAGTTCCTTTAGTGTCTGCAACCTCATTATCCTTGAGCAAAGAGCGGGTGATTTTGGGGAGTCATTGCCTGTCCTTTTCTGGTTTTAGCTTTGGTGGATAGCGGCCTTGGGCGCTGATTATATGTATATATGGTCAGCCTCTAGGGCATTGACTTCCTTGCTAGGGCAATATCACTGTTCCTTGCCTCTGCCATTTATGAGCAGACTTTATATGATAATGTTTTATTTTGAAGGAAGGCTAATTAGTTGCAAACAAACATTTAATAATTAGATTTATATGGAATTTATTGACGCTAGTAATTCATAATAAACCTTTTTGAAATCAGACTAATTACTTAAAAAAAAAAAATATTCAATGAGATCTCAGTGGTTGATGCTGCTTAGGAGGTTTTTTATAATGTGCTTCAACGAGGTCAATGATAGACGAAGATCAAGAATTTTCACGATGTCGAGTCAATAACGAGCTTTTGATAGTAAGTGAAAAACACAACTAAATCCTGATTTAACAAAGTAATATGACTGGGGAGTATATGCCATGCAGCTGTACTTTATCCCAGAGTATTGGGTAGTTTTTTGCAGCGTCATTTGTTTTTTTTTTATTTTATGCTTCACACCTTTAAGTTTTGCGTGGAAGATTCCATCAATGTAATTCAGTGAGGATCTCCTGTAAAAAATACCTACATTGGCAACATTAACCTGAATAGAAATTGCCACCCGATTTGGCATGTCCATCATGATTAGATCACCAAACCGAGATTGCATATTTTTATGCACATTTTCCAAATATTCAATATACAGCGCAAGGTTATCATCGTGGAAATCACTGCTAATCGAGGCCAAACAAGAAAACTGTTCAAATACATGATGTTCGATATTAGTTTTATAGAGCTTCTGTTTTCTCTGACAAGCAGTACTCACATTGACTGCATATGAGATTAGAATTATTTTCCTCGGAGCTGTTTTTTAATTAATTTTTTTTCTTCATATATCACACAAGTAAAATTTATCACGTTTAGTTGCAAGCAATTGTTCTCCGAGATGATATTAGACCAAGAATAAGATGATTAAGAGTCCCAAAATTCAGTAAACATGAAGACAATTCCTCTTTGACAACCACCTCACCTCAGGAAGCATTATGAGGTGTTCAAACTTTTTTCCATTTTCTCTGCAGAATTCACCGAAGAGACGATCTCGACTAGTGGTGGCGGTGTATTACACAGTGTGCAAATAACTTCGGGAACATCATTTTTTTTTTTTTTTTAAGTAACGAAACATTGTATTTGCCAGTCATGGATGGTGCAACATCAATAGCAGATATAATGAAAATTTTGAGTGGAATATTAATTTCCTTGAAATAAGTAACTACTTCATTGGAAAATTGTTTCACCTTTTGTGTCCGTCTGAACAGGTGCATTCTTGTTCTTATCATTCTGACCGGTTGGAGGTTGGCGTTTTGACTTACGATGGTTATCAGGCAGTCAATGTTGATGGATTGTCCTTTTGATTATTCACTTTAGAAGGGATTAAAGGTTTAAAGGCCGCTCATGAATGGCAGAGGCAAGGGACAGTGACGTTGTCCTATCAAGCAGGACAATGTCGTAGAGACTGACCATATATACATATGATCAGCGCATAAACCCTCTCTCCACCCAAGTTAGGACCAAGGAGGGTCAGGCAATAGCTGCTGATGACCCAGCAGATAGACCTATATGCTCCCCCTAAACCCCCCCCCCCCATTCCATAGCTCACAAGGATGGTGAAGTTACAGGGACCAAAGAAAATAACAAGTTTGAGCGGAACTCGAACTGTTCCTAAGGGATAATAACCTTGTGAATCTTCGACTACAACCATTATTAAAGCAAAAGGAATCTGTCATATTCTCTTCACCCATAGGTGTATTAATCTAAATGGAGATTAGTTGGCCGATTAGTGCTACAGCAAAGGGGCCTTTTTTTATTTTGAGACCCTGTACCCCTTGAAATAAATTTGATATATTAATTGCAATCTTTCTTTGAAGTTTTCATAGTGTAGATTACTGTAGAAATTTGATTCTCAGTGATAACGATTTATAGTCCTGAAGTGTTATTGCTCTAAAGACCACTAAAATTTCACAGTGGACCTAATTCTATTTTTCATGCGCGCATCTCTAGTAATTGGTCCGTGAGCAACAGGGATCCACATGGAACCCCTGTTAAGAACCATTGCCTGAAAGAAATGATTTCGGTTGTCTGAAGGTTGAATGAGTCATACCAATTGCAATATTTAATGCAAGTTATGAGGAAGTTAATCTAATGGAAATATTAGTTAGCCTCAATACAAGTTCTGTAGTAACCCTGGCCTCGTATTTCCAGTTACCAACAGTATATAGAAACTTTATTATTCATAAGGAAACATGTTCGTATAATACTGATACGAAGAGAATATTTGAGAATTTCTTCTTGATTCGAGCTTTACTCCCATTAACCCCACCTGCGCCACCCCTCTTTTCTCATCCCATTCGTCCTAATCTTCTTATTTTCCAGCTACCATGAACGTATACTGTAAATAAATGTAGCAGATTAATTATACATTTGTCAAATTAGATTACTTGATTAATGTCAAATTTAATATCTCTCCAAAGGAAGAATAATAAGAAACGCCCAAACTCGTGGATTTAGTAAATAAAATACAATTCAGGTTTATTGTAAAAAAATCTTTGGCTTAATAGAAAGCTGCTACAAGTTTTGAACACTATTCCTGGTTTCAAATAAAATTCTTTCTCTCTCTCTCTCTCTCTCTCTCTCTCTCTCTCTCTCAATGGAAGAATAATGAATGGCAATCACCTGCCTCTCCCATTTTCTGCTACCGGGATAAGGAGGAAACGAAGAAGGCTTTCCATTAGATTTAAGTGCTGTTGAAACAGATCGCTTGTGAGATTGCCCCTATCTTGATCCTTGTTAATGGGTCGGTCATTATCGTCAATATGACCAGTTCTTTGATTCTCCAATTTTGCCTATTTGGATGTTTCTTAGTTCAAAAACGTTTCGACTTTTTTTTTTTTATTCATAATTGCGTATTATATTTCTGCGAGTCTTTTACTAATCATCTTAATATTTAGAACATTGTTGTTCTGCTTTTACTATTCGCTGTCTTATCCGTCTTTTATAGAAAGGCATGAAGATGCTACTGCTAATTCCCATATTCGACAGAATATTTTATAAAAGGTATACAATCTTTACTGCAGTAAACTAGAAGTTTCATTGTTATTTAGGCTAAACAAACCTTTTTCCAGCTTCCCTAGTGATACTCATCACAACTGGGTGGCCTTGAAAAAGATATTTCGAGCTCTTAAAATAATTCATGATATTGACGAGATTAACGAACGAGGATTTTAATTTTCATTAAATTTTTCACTGGAAGGAAGGAGGAGTGATGGTGGTGTTGATATTGAGTCTGGAAAGGGGCTTGGGGGGAGTGGGGGAATATTTATTTATTTTTTTAAACTCTGACTTAGGTCCTTGACTCATCTGAGTGCCTTGACAGAGTTAATCCCGGTAAAAGCCTGCTGGGAATTTAAGAGATTTCGCGTCTTGGTCTGGCGTTCGAAGGGTTGATGGTTGCTGAGAGAGAGAGAGAGAGAGAGAGAGAGAGAGAGAGAGAGAGAGAGATTTCTAAATGAGATCCTCCACTATGAGTGACTTAGATCATTATTACTGTGAGAGTAGGAACAAACATATAGGCCAAAATCTGAATTATCCTTATATAAATTTTTTGATGGAGAGAGAGAGAGAGAGAGAGAGAGAGAGAGAGAGAGAGATCTAAATGAGATCCTCCCCTATAATTGACTTGGATCATTATTGCACTGAGAGTGTGAACAAACACATAGGGCAAAACTGAATTTTCCTTATATATATATATATATATATATATATATGTGTCTGTGTGTGTGTGTGTGTGTGTGTATTTTCCGAGAGAGAGAGAGAGAGAGAGAGAGAGAGAGAGAGAGAGAGAGAGAGTATGTGTGTGCAACGTCTCCTGTGTCTGGAGTGTAGTGATATTTCCTCTTGAAAGGATACAATGCAGCTTTTTTTTGCGAGCGAGAGATCCGTCTTCGGAATGTGTCACAGAGCTTATTTCTTTATTCAAGAGATGCCGTATACCTCTATATTTTTAATTTAGTTTTCGAATGCATTCTGTTTCCTAACTGGATTTTATTATTATTTATGTTGATTTTATTTCTTATGTTTATAGTTTATATGAATTTTTGTATTTTTAATATATTTGACATGATTCAAAACTGTGTTTATATAGGACCTTTCAATATATGTGTTTAGTCAATACTACTGAGTTGTCAAACATACCTGAGTTGCTATTATACATATATTTCTATCTGGGGCAAAGGTATCTACTGTATATGTATTTTTGTAAGATGCATTATAACCGACTGCAAGTGGAATGTTTTTATTTTGTTATCTGCGTTATGTAAGGAACATAATCAATTTTTTTCCCTTATAGATTTATAGAACGGAATGGTATGTAATTGGTAAACACATTTTCCCTGAGGGCCATTAGTATTCATACTCATTTTTTATGTCGTTACAATTATATTATATCGAATATCAAAGAGCAAATATCGGGAAATGCTGTTTATCAGTACATAATATATAACTTGAATGCCTACGAGCAAGCAAAAGGACAATGAAAGAAATGAATGAAAGAAACATAACTTGTGAACTAACGCATCAACTTTAATCTGATAAGGAAGTTTTTTATATACTTTAGAGTCATACATGATACAAAAAGAGGTAACGGTATTTGACTTCCACATTGTCAATCTTCCCTTTTTCAAATCTATGTTTTATATACAGCAGAGGTGGTAGACAGAATGGAATATATTCAATTTAAAAAATAATTTGGGAAAATCTATACAAAATGAAATTTGAGAGAGAGAGAGAGAGAGAGAGAGAGAGAGAGAGAGAGAGAGAGAGAGAGAGAGAGAGAGAGAGAGAGAGAGAGAGAGAGAGGGGGGGGGATTTCTACAAGGGTTTGTAATTGACTCTTTAGTCTTGTAAGACCCATTAGGCATAACTAGTGTCATCTTCTTGTATGAGTGTCCTTTTTGTGCGACATGAATCTTTTAAACAGGCGAGGGGAGATTTTCTTTGAGAAATCATTTAAGCAATTGCATGAACAATATGACCTTGTAGTGGTGTTATATCATTAATCTTTGAGAACTTGAAATATAGCAGTGCAAATGTTTAAACTTTAAATTGATATTGATAGATTATTAAGAGTAGTAGACAGGTAAATATTTAATATAATTAATGTTCAGCAAAATACGTAGGCGTATTATGATATTAGTATACAATATCCTAATCCATGGGTTTGTGCTCAATAACCCTTATATATATACATACATATATATATATATATATATATATATATATATATATATAATATTTGTGTATATATATATATATTTATATATATTTATAAATATATATATATATATATAAATATAGTGTATATATATATATATATATATAAATATAGTGTATATATATATATATATATATATATATATATATATATATATATATATATACTGTATATATATATATATATATATATATATATATATATATATATATATATATATATATATACAAGGAAATTTCTAAATCGAAGTCATTCCTAACCCTAGACTATGCACATAGAATTTTCTTCAATAAAGCAAACATTACTGCGTTATATAACCTATGCAGAAATTTGCAAACTATTTAGAGGAATATAAACATTATAATGTAATTAAATGCCTGTATCAAACAATTATTTTTTTTCGGCATTTTTATTGTACGGCCAGTCTATCTTTTCTAGCTACTCATAATAGACCAGCGGTGAATCTTGATACTTGAATATAACCCAAAATGCTGTCCACATCCAGTGGCATACTACTGCCACTGATTCAAATGTACCTTTATTGGAATATAAATGCCCAATGCTTGGAGAGTAGTAGTAGTAGTAGTAGTAGTAGTAGTAGTAGTAGTAACAGTAGTAGTAGTAGTCGTTTTGTTGACATTGATAACATGATGTGGTAAATTTATTAAACCCTGGTTTTTTTTTTTTTTTTTTTTTTTTTTTTTTTTTTTTTTTTTTTTTTTTTTTTGACAATTGTTTGCGATTTAATTGTTCTATTAGTAACCAGATTTTTATTTGAATTTCTTGTAAGTCCTATCCGCTACTTATGTTAGAACTTTAATACTGGTTTTATTATATATTTTATAAAATGTGGCGAAATGTGTGAATGACACATTACCGTGTATAAGCAATTAATTTCATTAGAATTTTAATTTGGTGAATAATTCTTTATTACTCACTATTGATATAGTTACTGTTTCATCGTATTTTTTTAATGCTAATAGGGAACTGCTATAATTTGGTTGAGTCACTTGCTTTTGCCCTTGGGGAAACTGGAGTGTGTCCTCTATCCTCTCTCTCCGGAAAGCATTCCACTTCCCTTCTCCTTTAATTCGTACCCTGTAATCAGGGTTTACTTTAGTAACCACTAAAACTTAATTATCTTGTATTTTTTTTTTTCGTTTATTTTCTGCTCTACCTCTTACCATTTTTTGTCAATTTTACTTTCTCTTCAGCGCGCATAACTGGTGCTTACATAAAGAGCGACAAATTTTCACCCGAGGAAGGAAAAGGACCTACTCACTTTCTGGAGTTTTTTAGAATTTTGTTTTTTACTCTCTCTCTCTCTCTCTCTCTCTCTCTCTCTCTCTCTCTCTCTCTCTCTCTCTCTCTCTCTCTCGTCAACATAAGTAGCAGTCAAGACTTCAAGCATTGAACATATTTGTTGAAGTTTTAATGAGACAAACGATGTCCTGGCTACATATTGCATGGAGAAAATGGTTATGACATAACAGACCACTGCTTGTTGACATTTTAGGAGCCAATCTTGGGTATTGCTGTTATCAATATAATGTAAACGTAGGTAACGATTTTATTTCCTGACTT
>NC_090768.1:17120416-17127916 GCF_036898095.1 Palaemon carinicauda
ATATATGTGTATGTATATATAGATATAAATGTATATATATATAATATATATATATATATATATATATATATATATATATATGTATGTATGTATGTATGTATGTATATAAATTACTAAATAGTCTGAGCTTCTGAGTTTTCGAAGTAAATGTTTGAATGGCAAGTATGGTCATCACTCAACATAATCTTCCATTCCCCCGCTATCAGCATCATCTATCTTGGATTACACAGATGACTGGAGGATCATCTAAAGTCTTATCATAGCAATGATTTACGATAAATTGATCCAATCGTTTTCCGCATGAATTGATGGAAATTGTTGAATTGGCAGCATCAGGCGACTGTAATGATGAAAGAATATGAAGGCATCAGTCGAAGGTAATATCTTACTGAAAACTTGAACCGATTGGCAAGTGTCATTAAGTGTCATGTTGTGAAACTTCAAATCAATTTTGATTTACTCCAAACTTTGCCTTTTTCAATATGCAGTAACTGATTATCTATATGGTATACAAAGAGTATACCTGTATGCGCAAATTTTCTTCCCCACCTTTATCCCTACATTAAGGGGTCGGTTGCCTGATGCATCTTCTTCTACCAATACTCTTCTCTCCATATCATCCTTCACCTTATTTTGCAATCTAATTCTTTGCCTCCCTCTAACAGGTTCCTCCTAAGCCCTCTTCACTTGCTCCCCACCATCCATCCTCAACACGTGCCCACACTATCTCAGTTATGGCACGCTTATCACTTATCTCTCTACTCTTTACTGCACCTGCCATTTTTCTTATTTCATTCTTCTCCAATCTTTCAAGCAAAAATATTCCCATAATACATCCCAGCATTCTCATCTCTTTGCTGTCAAGCTTTGCTTCATCTTTTCGTCTTAAACCCCAAGTATCTTATCAGCACATTAACACTGGTCCTATTATACTCTCGACTTCTACCTTGATTGTCAGTTTCTTAACACAAACCACTCCTGCTACCTCCTTCCACTTTCACCTTGCTGCTTTTATCCTATTCTCAACTCCAGCCTCACATCCTCTCTCCTGATTTATAGTAGATCCCAAGTATGTAGATTATTTAACTTGTTCCATAACTGCTCCTCTACTTTCATGTATGGCTATCCTGTCCCTACCTCCCTCACTGCTCACCATAGCTTCAGTCTTATCCACATTTACCCTCATGCCACCCTTTTCCAAAGACTCTTGTCACTCTACCAACTTTGTTTGTAATTCTTCCTCATTTTCATCAGTAATTGCCATATCATCTGCACATAGTAACTCCAATAACTCTTCTCTTATAATATCCAAGAAGAACTCAAATAAAAACGGGGTTAATGCCTTCCCCCTAATGTAATCCAACACCAACTTCAAAGGTTTTTGTTTCTCCAATAGCTGTTATTAAAGCGTAAATCATTCACCGTATTTTGGATTACATGACAAACTACAATTTAACATTTAATGTAGTAAAATATTAGTGTGCAGTAAATTTATAGATGAAAAAAATTGCATAAACTCATTCGTGTAGGTGAACAATATGGTACAATGTGATATCGCAACGTTTTGCCATTCGCGCACTTCGCCAGCTTGTTCACTCATTTATCAGTCTGCTTTAAATTGACCAATTTTGTAAAACCTGACTTCGGAAATAATCTAAAAGAAGAGATACACATCTTCTAATTCTTGACATTTGACGTACGTTGGACTACTAAAGGTTATCCTTTAAAAAATTATGATTCCTCTTTTGGCTTTTCAATTATACAACAAAATGTAACCATTATGCAATTCCTGGTCCCTTTTCTTATCCACAAAGGCACATGCAAACGACAGATGTACAATATTCTAGTAACTGATATTTAAAAGAAATATTTTTGCCTAACATAATTTGGCAAAACTGCTGAGAAGAATTTTAGTGTATTAATCTTCTCAATATTAATTTTTTTTCAAGCGAAAGTTCTTGAATTGTATCTAATCGAAATTTTTATCGTATCATAATGTATATACGAATCTCCTGCGATTCTGCTATGACCTGTACTAAAGTTTTGCCGAATGGTCGATATAAAACCTTCAAATACTTTACATTGGTCAGTTATTGTCAAGTACTGCTACCCTTACCATCGGTTCCCCTATAAGGTTTCAAGACACGTTGATTTCTTTCAATCATCGACTATATCATAGATTATCTCGTTCACGCCTTGCAAGCTCACCTGTTATGAATGCATTAATTTAGGGAAACTTGAGAATATATGAGAATTATCCAAATGGTTGTTAGTGTTGATATGTGTGTGAGAATGAAATGACCTAAAACGAAACGGGTAATGGTTAGAAATGAATTTGACCTAAGATTAATGAAAGAAAAAAGCATTAAAAAAGTGAAACTGAAACATCACAGAAAACGACAGGAAAGTGTATAATTGTGACAAATAGGTAAGAGGAATAAGCAAAATCTGTGATTGTAAAAAAGATCAGGCTAAATCTATTGAGAGACAGATGAATATGAGTATATTTATAGAAAATGTAAATAATAGTTTTATTTCAATTGTCTTGAAAAGTGATAATTGACCAATGTTCTGTCTTTATAGAATTGAACTTCAAGGTAAATATAACCTGAAGAAGAATTAAACATATCCACCGAGATCTGCTGACATGAAATCCGACGTATTATCAAGTCTTGAGCCACGAATTTGAAAATAATGAACATGCACTTTGCATGGGATGGGGATTGAAAAAAAAAATACTAGGTATCAGAGTGGTGCAACTTAAAACCATAATTATGAGTATTATTTCGTAAGAACAAGAAGTACGAACCACCGAATAACTTCACTCTGCAATGTTCCACTTCCGAATAAAAACCAGTTATGATCTTGTTTATCAGTGGGCAACTTCAAATTTCAATTATACTCTAAAAAAGACTATGTCCTTACCTAGATCAGCAGTACTCTTCTCTATACTGACGGTCTACAATCAATTTCCCACAATCTATAATGAAGTAGCACTGGTGGAAGTTGCCAGCAGAAGTGTTTCTTTAGAAACAGATGAAATATTCGTTCTAGCTCCTCCTACCTATTTTCACTCCCACCTAAAATCTCTGAACACTAGAAGAATCGACCCTAGCGGATGATCTATGACTTTCCTCCCCTTTTCTCTTTCTGCCATTATCACAGCATCATCGATAATGGAGGGAACGTGTGTCATTTGCAGATGATAGTATGGGTTTGCCCCTAGAGATTGTGTGTGTGTGTGTGTGAGAGAGAGAGAGAGAGAGAGAGAGAGAGAGAGAGAGAGAGAGAGAGAGAGAGAGAGAGAGAGAGAGAGAGAGAGAGAGAGAGACCATTTATAATTTTTTCAGCATTCGTCGTAATTTTTCTCATATGTTAGAAGTAATATATATATATATATATATATATATATATACTCACATATATATACATATATATGTATATATATATATATATATATATATATATATATATATATATATATACACGTGTTTGACCGTATTTATGTGTGGAAACTTTTACACACACACACACACACACACATATATATATATATATATATATATATATATATATATATATATATATATATATATACACGTGTTTGACCGTATTTATGTGTGGAAACTTTTACCTTCAATAAAGACATATCAGTACGTGAGAATTTGATATTGATTAATATCTTTACCTATCAAATAATTGTGCGACTTAAAAACTAAATGCATTAATCTCAAGCAACCCACCCCCAAGATATTAAACGTTCCAATATATAGGCATATGTTCATATCGATTAAAATAAGTAAACAATAAGAGGTCTCATGAATCTCCTTTTAAACTCCATCACGGTAACAGAAAGCGAAGAAGGAAGCTCAAAACCGCAAATCTCTCTCCCCTCGCACTCTGCCACGGATCCCTTCTCTCTTTATCTAAAGTATTCGGAATATAAATTAAATAAACGGACAGCATCGGGATCCAAACATTTTCCCCAACGCACATGTACACCCAATAGCATACATAGCCATGTTCGGGCGTGAGTTGATCGAAAAATAATAAAAAGGAAAAGGGAAAAGGGGGAAAAACTGCCTTTGTGCTTTCCGGTTCCTAACATTAACTTTTTATTTCTTTTATTTTTGTGACTGCCTTTCTCCCACTTCTCCACCAGATGATCACAAACAGTTTTGGAAACAACATAGAATAGAGGAGATTTCACATTGGGAAATTTTGAATCGGTAACTGCTGGTGTATATACACACACACACACACACACACACACATATATATATACTATATATATATATATATATATATATATATATATAATGAATGGAAAAAGCGAAAACTTGGTGATCTCATGAATAATTGCAGTTCAAAAGGCTGAAGTTTCTGCTTTCGTTTGTCTTCCTTCTAAATCTGAAGTTTTCCAGAAAGCGAAAAAGCCATTCATTGTATATATTTATATACATGCTCCAATATATACATATAAATATACCTATATATATAAAATTTATATATATATATATATATATATATATATATATATATATATATATATATATATAATTTATATTATCCATTGCCTTTATACCTCCAAGGCTACACCATTCTGTCCATTGTACTGTACTGGTTAATAGTTAACTCTAACAGCCATGGTCAATACTACACGGTATTCTAGAAGTTTTATTTCAGTTGTGACCAGATTGTGCAATGATCCTCCTAATCTGACACCTGAATCGATAAAACATCAGAAGTTCAAAGTTCAAGTTGACAAGTTTCGTTTTAAAGTTTATATAAGACTGATCTATTTTAACGTTATTACTTATCTTAAAATATTTTGTAATTTTTATTCATCATTTGCTACTCCCTTATTTCCTTTTACTAATGGCTGCTTCCTTTGTAGGAGTCCTTGACTTTGTAGCTCTTTGTAGCTCTTTGTAGCTTGGCCAGTAATACACACACACACACACACACACACACACACACACACATATATATATATATATATATATATATATATATATATATATATGTATGTATATATATAAATATATCTTTAGTGCGTGTGTATGTGATTGGCAATATACAAAGTTAGTCTCCAATGTTTAACTTCTTTTAAACGTTATATGATGAAATCGTTGAACCATTTATGTTGTATTTCAACTTCCAAATTCCTTAGGATGACTATACCTGCATCACAGGACCTTCTTATTTAGTCAAGGAGACGTTAATATACTGAGAAACCATTCTGTTTACAAGATTCATAACGTCCACAGTTCGTAAGTAATTATAATGGACGGAGTGTTTACGCTTTATAAACTGCACTATGTGGCGTCATGTTTTACTACACGGAGTGGAAGGCATCGCAAACACTTGGTCGTTCGGGTACAAACACTCAATAGGGAGGGACTATAGTCGGGGCGGGGGAGAGAGAGAGAGAGAGAGAGAGAGAGGAGAGAGAGAGAGAGAGAGAGAGAAACCGTTAGTTAATGGACAAATTCAATAATAGAGATTATAAATATTATCGGTAAAAATATTAAATTTGTATAGCATCATATTGGAAGGTATACTTCATATTTCATTCTAACATTCCTAATTCATGTGGTGTGCATCATGCTTGAGCAGAATCTTATTTCCTAATTTTTCTATCATATGGGATTGACGTCAAAAATATCAACGGGAGAGATAATTTAGGTAAAGAAGTGTAATGACATAGTTCACTAAAAACAATGATTTCCTAATATCCGTCTTCAAAAAGAAAAAAAAAAGTTCACCAAGTCGCATACACATGAAACCACACAAATACTGAATGAAAACAATCCACACACAAAGACTAGTGGCTAGGAAGTATGGCAGTTGTTGCCTTGTGACATATCTATTATCATTCCAAAGAAATTTTTTTTTTTTTTTGAAGTATCACGGCGTACAAAAAGCTTATTCCAATAACATTTTCAATATATGCTCAGAGCTTAGACAAACATTCTTTAGTACACTAAATGCTAGGAATATGTAGCCATAACTTATGTAATAAAAGAGAGAAATAGAAAACAAATATAAAAACTGGATGCGGGATCAATGAACCTAAAAAATTGAAAACACAAGCCAAACATCAAAATTAATGTTCTACAGTGAAAAGAACCCTTACCCTCCCCCCCCTCTCTCTCTCTCTCTCTTTCTCTCTCTCTTCTCTCTCTCTCTCTCTCTCTCTCTCTCTCTCTCTCTCTCTCTCTCTCTCTCTCTTCAGAGCCACGCTTATTCGGATCATTACTAGTGGAATAAGCAGCATTTGACAAACGGTCCGAAAAAAGACATCCATTCAGTAGTGGCTTAAGACTTGTTGACTCCTCCATTTTCTGCATCATTGATAAGTCGGTTCATTTAATCCACGTCGTTCAGCAGGACAAAAGCCTCAGCCATAACTGACAGTGGTATGATAATCCGTCAGCCGTAGCTGACAGCTCAGCGGTGTTGAGAAGCTCTGGCTGTAAGCTGACAGTGTGCAGGGGGAAGGCGGGGAGAGTCGTTGAAGAACCTTAAGGAGAGGGGGGGGGGGGGATGTGAGAGCATTTAACATCCTTTTGTGGGAGATAACCGAGATGTTGAAGATGCGATGGGGGAGATGTGCAAGTTAAGCTGGGGGAAATAATGAGATATTACGAGTATAATACAACAAGGAATTAGAAATTATTTTCCTGTTGGCGGTATATTTGATGTAATATGATGCTGTTTCTGAAAATAAGTCCATTCTGGCTGTCAAACACATGCCCGACACAACGCATTTTTTTACTACTATTCAGGAATCAAGTCGTCCGATAACTTTGAACTGTTCATGGTGTAAGCGAAGAAAGATGGATAATTAAAGTAAGATTTAATTCATAAAGTATTCCAAGGAAGGTATGATTAGCTAGTGATTATATCTCTTATTAGTGACTTAGAATTATAAGTAGCATTCATAAAGACAATCTCACTTGGGTCTAGTTATGAAATTCCTTTTCCTGAATTGAAGTGATTTAAAAAAGAATATTGTTTTTTGTGTTCTTATTTTGTTTGAGCAGTACTGACAAACATTTACTGTGATTCGGATTACAATAGTAACATTAAATAACGTCATCTTAGAACCCTTTATTACTCTTTTACTGGGTTGTGCATTTTCTTCCTGCTATCACAATCATTATATCATACATAATCCTCAAACAATCCGCGCTCCAATCACAACTCATTTAACGATTTATCTGTTACACAACTTCTATCTTCCAGGCTCAATTCTATTTGAGTTCGCCATTTCAATAATGTTGATATATATATATATATATATATATATATATATATATATATATATATATATATATATATGTATGTATATATATGTGTATATATATATATATATATATATATATATATATATATATATATATATATATATATATATATTGTCACTAAAACTTACACTGTTTACAAATGATTATTTTTATAGTAATAAATATAGACACAAATAGCCAATTTATA
>NC_090768.1:17132916-17135416 GCF_036898095.1 Palaemon carinicauda
ATATGTATATATATATACACATACATACACATATATACACACATATATATATATACATATATAAGTATATATGCAGTATATATATACGTATCTATATAAATAAATATAAATATATGAATATATAGACATATGAATATTAATTCGCACACACACACACACACACATATATATATATATATATATATATATATATATATATATATATATATATATAAACTTTTTCTTATATTTCTTTATTTTCCTCTTTTTCAGCGGCCTCTGCACAGTAAAAAGATTCGGTAATTAGGTTCTATTTTTGGACCACTGTCACAAGGTAAATTTCCTTTGACATTAAATTGTTATTTGACCAAATCACATTTTCACTAAATTAATTACTATTTAATAGTAGTTCTTTTAGCTAACCGTAAGCGGTAGATTCACTGACAAAGAGTGCTGCAGCCGAGCTCATACCATTCTCTGTAAGGTTGGCCGGGGCACCAGCCACCCGTTGAGATACTACCGCTAGAGATTTATGGGATCTTTTGACTGGCCAGACAGTACTACATTGGATCCTACTCTCTGGTTGCGGTTTATTTTCCCTTTGCCTACACACACACAGCGAATAGTGTGGCCTATTCTTTACTTATTCTCCTCTGTCCTCATACAGCTGACAACACTAAGATTACCAAACAATTCTTCTTCACCCAAGGGATACTGCACTGTAATTGTTCAGTAGCCAATTTCCTCTTGTTAACGGTAGAAGATATTTTTTAGCTCTGGTCAGCAGCTCTTCTAGGAGAAGGACACTCCAAAATCAAACTATTGTTCTCTAGTCTTGGGTAGTGCCATAGCCTCTCTACCATGGTCTTTCACTGTCTTGTGTTGGAGTTCTCTTGTTTGAGGGTACACTCGGGCACGCTGTTCTGTCTAGTTTCCCTTCCTCTTGTTTTGTTAAAGTTTTTATAGTTCATATAGGAGATGTTTATTTTAATGTAATTATTCTTCTTGGACATGATGTGTCGTACAATGCTAGTGGCATTTTTAAATTTATATCAGAAGCAGGTCTTCTTAATGCTATTTAACTTCTATAACAATTGAATATTCCTTTAATCTTTATTTATAATAAACGATATCGGCGTCAATGACCTTCGATGTCAGGATGCCAGAGAACTTCAAATAATTCATTCATTCATTAACCGTAGGGTGTCCTCAGGTGACTATTTTTATGTATAATCCTGTTAATACATGGTATATATATATATATATATATATATATATATATATATATATATATATATATATATATATATATTCTCTCTCTCTCTCTCTCTCTCTCTCTCTCTCTCTCTCTCTCTCTCTCTCTCTCTCTCTCTCTCTCTCTCCATACAGAGTTCAATTCATGAGCACATAAATTCATTGGTTCTCTCGATTACCTTGGAGACTAAGGAAGTAATTTGTCGAGAGGCGAATGGTGTTTTAAGTTTTATTCAATTTACATTCGCCCTTTGATCATATATGCGATTCATCTACAGCTTTAGCTTGTCTTTAATGAATTTTGTAATAATGTATTGATTTGGAGACTCATTCTGTAAGCATATCAATACTCTATATATTTTTGTATGTTTCCCATAACCCAAAGCAAAAAAAATGTAGAATGTTAGAGACCTTTAATCCTTTGTAATATGACTGATGAAAAGGTATCATTATCAAGTTCCATATTACGTACTGGATTTTATGATCAGGTACAACATTTGCAGAATTTGTTTGAGGCTCGGCTAAAATGATTTTTGATAAAAAAAGGCAGTGTAATAAACGCAGTGGTTGCCATTCCCATCAGGTAATAGATCTTTGATTATAACTCGTTATCGTTTCCATTCACATTAAACTAATTATGGGCCTTTTAGTACATTTTATTTTCGCAACCAGCCATATTGCCAGTGTGCTTCCAAAGAGAAAATTAGAGGGAGGAACATTTTGTACTGAACCTCTGTTGAATAGGGAATGAATACATTTTTTTTTTCAGACACTCCTTTCGCTAAATAACCTAATTTCCTGGCTAAACACACGCATGTACTCATGTGTGTGCATAGGAAGACAAACACTTACAAACGTGCATACTGTATAGCATGTCCACAAATTATTCAAACCACTCGCCTTATTTTCCTTAAAGGGGATTTCTATGTAACATTTCAACATCTATATTTTGGGTATGTGTTTAAGGATGAGGTTGCAAATTTCTTTCTGCTTCTCATCCTACACCACAGTTATGTAATTAAAATGTAAACAATTAACTTCCTATGTCCCATACTGTGTGTATACATACTGTACACATAAAGGTATGAAACTAACAACATGAACCTCTGAGACGTGCCTTGAATCTTTTTGTAGTGAAAAAGAATACTATACATATATATATATATATATATATATATATATATATATATATATATATGAATAAGGACATGTCAGAAAATATATATATATATATATATATATATATATATATATATATATATATATA
>NC_090768.1:17140416-17145416 GCF_036898095.1 Palaemon carinicauda
CAGATTTTTTAGCTCCAAAGTTATGTTATTTTGCGCAAGTTTGCAAGAGGAGGAGCTTTTAGCACTCGTTGGAGAATTGATAATGCCACTACACTATGTAAATGTGTTTGTGGTAGCTCAAGTCCAACTGATTACCATCTTAGTTTTCATAACTTCCCTATTATCAAAAGTTTTTGATTGTCTTTTGGCAAAACGTCTGACTAGGTATGCTAAAGGTAATCATCTGTTCCCTAGTTTGTAATTTGCCTTTCGTAAAGGCCTTTGAGTATGGGATGCCCTTCTTACTATCTCCACTGCTATACAGAAATCCCTTAATTGTGGTAAGGAAGTTCGTATGATCGGCCCTGGTTTAAGTGCTCCCTTTAACCGTGTTAATCGTGAGGCCCTTATTTTCGAACTGAAACAGTTGGGAGTGGGTGGGTCTTTTCTCAGTAAAGTTATTGAAATTTTAAAAAATAGATCTCAAAGAGTTATTGTTGATGGACACCATAGTGAGTATAGGAATGTGATCTCTGGTATTTCTTAGGGTAGTGTTCTTGGTCCATTACATTTCATACCATATACACATGATACGTGATTTGGCCTAGAAAACAAGCTTGTTGCATATGCAGATGATGCAACTCTCTCTGCATCAATTCCACCTCCTGAATATAGATCTGGGGTTGGTGAATCCCTTAATAGAGACCTATCTAAAATTAGAGCGTGATGCAAATTGTGGGGTATGAAGTTGAATCCTAACAAAACTCAAAGTATGATTGTAAGTAGGGCAAAGGCAGTTGCTCCTCAACATCCGGAACTCAGCATTGATGATGTTTCTTTAACTCTATATGACTCTTTCAAGTTTTTATGTGTGATTCTCGACAGGAAGCTTACTTTTGAGAAACAGTAGGTCTATGTTGTCTTCATTTGCACAAACAATTGGCTTATCGAGAGTGTCTTGTAAGATTTTCGGTGATCAATCTATTCTGAAGAAGTTTTTTAATTCTTTCATTCTACCTTATTTCGAGTATTGTTCTTCCATCTGGCCTTCAGCTGCGGATTCTCATTTTACTTTGTTGGACAGGAACTTACAGTCTATTAAATTTCTTATTTCTGATCTAGATATTAATCTTTGGCACCATCGTCAATTAGTTCGTTATGCATGTTGCACAAGTTTTTTCATAATTCTGACCAGGCTTTACATTCAGATCTTCCCGCACAATGCCATCCTGTTCGTAATATTAGGTATGCAGTTAATTCTAATAGCCAGGTCTTCTCCATCATGGGGGTCAATACTACACAGTATTCTAGAATTGTTTTTCCAGCTGTGACCAAGTTGTGGAATGATCTTCCTAATCGGGTAGTTGAATTGGTAACACTTCAAAAGTTCAAACTTGCAGCAAATGCTTTTATGTCGAAGAGGCTGACATAAATCTTTTTATAGTCTGTATATGAAAGATCTGTTTTAATGTTGTTACTGTTCTTAAAATATTTTATTTTTAATTGTTCATTACATCTCATATAGTTTATTTATTTCCTTATTTCCTTTCAACACTGGGCTATTTTTCCCTGTTGGAGCCATTGGGCTTATAGCTTCCTGATTTTCCAATTAGGGTTGTAGCTTAACTAGTAATAATATATATATATATATATATATATATGTGTGTGTGTGTGTGTGTGTGTGTGAGTGTGTATGTGTGTGTGCGTGTGTGTGTGTGTTGTACGAATTTACTAAAGAGTATCGTAAATAGATAAATGTAATTCATTCACGTTTAAGGTCTTCAATAAGAAAAGACTCGAAAGTTGGTTTGATGCATTTTGAGTCTTTTTAGAAAACGTCTGCAGTGAAAAGAATTTGATGTCCTCACTCCGCTTCATTTTAGTTTTTATTAGCAGGAAGGAGGAAAATCTTGAAAATAATTTTTATCTTTAGGAAACAGCTTCCCATAAAGCGCGTGCACACACACACACATCCACACACACACTTATGTGTGTATATATATATATATATATATATATATATATATATATATATATATATATATATATATATATATATATATATATATAATCTGCAAATACAACAATAATTTAGTGGAGATGGGTTCGTGTATTTTTCGTCTACGTAAGCGTTTCTGTCTTAAAGCAATGTTTAGGAATTTCCACCGTATATCATATTACCTGAGTTATGTATCTCCTCTTATTTACGCGGCAACATTCATATATAACTACACTTCTTTAGAAAGAATCATATATTGTAAATAATTCCAGTAACTATTGTAATCGTGAAACATGATTTTTCCTACGGAATCATCAATATTTTTACACTTTACGTAATAGAGAAAACGAAAGCGTGAGACTTTAAATAAATGTCTTATAGGTGAAATAGTCATTACTACTTTGCTATCCATGTAGACACCTCAGGATTATGGATGTAATCGACGGATAGGTTTGCGTGAAGCAAATGGGTGTTACAGACTAATACACACACAAACACAGCCATCCCAGCACCTTCTAAAAACATAACGGACACCTCACACGTTTCAAACTGTCGACCCAACTACGCCCAAGGCCAATATTGGCCTTGACTACGCCATGACTCCTCGCTGCTGGGAGGACGGGCGATGGGGGGCTGGTACAACACACAAACATATGCTACCGGGGTCTAGCGATGGCAGGCAGGGCAGCCGGTCGGGACTATGGTCCACCCGAAAGCCAAAGCAAAGTCCTTCAAAAGAAGGCAACCGTGTTACCCCATACGAATGGGAAAAAAAGCACGCTAATAGAAAAAGAAGATGAAGAAGGTGAAATAGTAATTACTCATCTCTTTCCATCAGTGTACAAAACGTAAATTTAATATCTTTACAATTAACAGATACTGTAAAAAATTTTCATGTAGTTGATATTTGTGTGATGTATTTTCTCTTACCTCATTAAATGAAGGATAGATTTTCTAAAAAATATTTATTTTAAATTTGATAGATTATTCTGTAAGGCCTGTTAACATTCTTAACATTTCAAGAATAGGGAAGTGAACCATGAAATTAGTAAGCCTTCGCCAGAGAGAGAGAGAGAGAGAGAGAGAGAGAGAGAGAGAGAGAGAGAGAGAGAGAGAGAGAGAGAGAGAATTTAGTTCCTTCATTGCGAGAAAATATGAAGCATATAAACATCTAATGTGGAATTTATGAACTGGCTAAAAGCCCTTACCATTTTCCTTTTTTTTTCACTTATCTTTATGAAGTAGAGATCTTTTTAAATAATTTCCGAGATAATTTTATGAATTAAACCGCCCCGATATAAAATTTTCAAGTCTTGCCTATTGCGTCCTTTCAGCTAAATGGGAAATTATGGTCTAATATACAGGAAAAAAATTGCACATTTTGTAGAGCACATAAACGAACCGGCTGGAATTATTTTTTTTACTTATATTGTGACCGAACCAGAATTTAATGTATTAAGTAACTCAACATTATGGGTACGGTCTCGCCTCTTTTCCTGTGTTATGGAATTTTATCAACCTAAATCACTTTATTTGTATTGTGGTGTTGTATGCAATATAGTTCTTCGTACGTTATTTATTTTGACATTTACCTTGATTTCCGTAACTTTACAAAACTGATCACTTATTCTGTTGATAGATTCTTATCAGATATAGTATTATCTTGTTAATGAAGCTAGAAAAAAATTGGGTTTATTTTGATAAAAATATATGTATCGTCAGTTTAGATGGTAAAATTAAAGAAGCAGAGTTATAATTTCCCTGAAGAAAATGTTATAAGAACTTAAAAAGGGAAATACCATAGACACAACAACAGGAAAAGGAATAATGATGTTATTCCGGAAAGTTATCGAGTCTTAATCGAATACTCCTTTTTATTGTGGAAAGAACCGAGGTCAGGTGATGACCAATAAACTTATTTTTCTTAGATTTTCTTCAAACAGAAAGAAATGTATGAAATGTATTCAGATTTCGGTCATTTGTGTGTATTTCAAGGTGGTTAAAATGCCTGTTTTACTGTAAATGTGCGAGGGGAATTGTAATATCAAATTAAAAGGTAATTTCACCAGCATAACAATAAGGGTACGTTAAAGAATAACAACTCAATTTGAACTTGAGAGCGGCTACTCTGGACTCTAGGGTGCATTTTGATTTTAAATCTTCGGTAATAATTTATAATCGGAGATATTGAAGTATATGATGATAGAGTTTAACATTTGAGGCGTGTAATTTGATTATAGTGGTCAACATGAAAAATCAGTTTTTACTAAATTGCATTTCAAATAGTAAATTTTTAGTTTTAGTTTGATTGTTCAAAACGAGTGATGCTTGTATTTCGGCAGACGTAGATCAATAAATTATTAATGACATCTTGTTTATCTACCAAGACATTTGCCAATAACATTCTACTGCGTTTCTTTTATGTTAGTGTCACACAAATGTAGATATACAAATTGGAAAAAAAATCACGACAGGTATGAAATGATATTTTTTCAAGTTGAAATTAATGCTCTTTTTGTAGCAACATTGGTGTCGGCGGTTTGCCCTATATAATAAAGAGCAAGTGTCTTGCCTACTCGGTCTTTCCCCATCCCTCTTGTAGGGGGGAGAGGGAATAGTCATATCCTGGTGTCATAGGGTAACTTGAGAAGTACATTCGGAAACCACAATCTCGCACAAATTAACAAAACTGCCGTGTTGTAGTTAGGAAAGGGGGATGAGGTGGGTAGGGTTGAATTTAGATTATTTCGAGCACTAATTTGTTACTTTTCGGAAGGCTTGGTCCACCCCCCATTTTCACATTTGCTTTGCGGAAAGTAATAACACGGGGAATACTTTAATTGGTCTCTCTCTCTCTCTCTCTCTCTCTCTCTCTCTCTCTCTCTCTCTCTCTCTCTCTCTCTCTCTCTCTCTCTCTCTTTTGATTGCCTATCTTTGGAATTAGCTTCTTGCTTTTATTTTTGACATAGTTTTACAATCGGCCTTTTTAAATGAGTTTGGGTTATCGCTTCTTCCGCCTCTT
>NC_090768.1:17152916-17185416 GCF_036898095.1 Palaemon carinicauda
TTTTTAATCAATATTTTTTTAGACTTGAAATTTTATTCATTCTTGACTTCTGTTCATTTTCATGATGATAATTCCATTTTCTTTTAATGACAATGTAAAAAATAAGATTGCTCTCATTCTCGACCTCAAATCTTGTTGTTGTAACCTATTAAAGAATAATGGCCAACAAAGAGGCCTACAAAAAGGGATATTGCAAACAATTTAGATTATTTTTATTCACTCACAATAACTGCAGGTTGTAGTGGCAGATATTTGATAAGTTCAAGGCATTTAAAAGGGCTAGAAATCTCTCTCTCTCTCTCTCTCTCTCTCTCTCTCTCTCTCTCTCTCTCTCTCCTCTCTCTCTCCTCTCTCTCATATAAATATTCAAAGGTGTTTAAAATAAGTGTTGGTGTTGTGTGCTATAGTCGTGCACAATCTTTCTTAAGGATAAAAGTACGCTGCAGTAAAGTAATCGTTATTTTCCATTCATTAATTGGTAGTTTTTGATGCGAACATTTGATCATTGGTAGATAATGCTGTAGAAAAATAAAATGTCTTTTAAAAGGACTCCTGCATTTTTCACTCCTTTCCTCGTTAGATGATACGCATGTTGTTTTTCATGCTGTCAAAAGAACAAAGAACGTCCAACATCGTTTCACATTATTTATTCAGTGATGTATCTCCACCATCGTTATAACGTCAGTGTCATCGTCGCGTAATATTTACGTTTACGAAAATTTCCAGTGTTGCTAATGGATTGCCCCTAATTTGCAGGGAACATATTATGACTTAAGGAACGTGGCCTTTGACCTTTTCACAGGAGAGACTGATGACGTTATGCAAGTTCCTCTCCTTAGTAATTAAACACCAACCTCAGCTGCAATGTGGCGATTGATGGTTTAAAATGTTGTCATGATTCCATTACTCTCTGGTATGACACATGATGAATAGTCAGGATTTTTGTAATCGCAAACATAAAGTGATTGACGTTAATTGGTGCAATTTGCTGCAGGTATGATTCGCTGCTCTGATTTTGCATATCAGATTGTGTTTTAGTAGGAAATGAATAGTTTGATGTTTGCTTTTCGTTGCTTTACAAGAGGTATTTTTAGAGTTTTATTCAAATATTGAGGCAAATGTTTGTGGAATACTCATGTTTGTAACCCTTCCAGTTTCACTAATACTCTAAAACGCATTCAGGTAATCTAGTTAATATTAGTTTGACAGTTTTTAAAATTTTTCCCTTTTCTCCATTTTGTGTTTGGTCTGTATTTCTATGTCATGACAATTATCATCAATATGACAAAAAATGTGTATTCAATAAATTCAATATGTGACCGTCATGCACGAAAAAGGGATCTTTTGATCTGGAAACAAGAAGTAACAGTGAAAATAATTCTTTTGTGTCATTCTGAATTCTTTTCCACATTAAATGGACCCTTTTAATGATCTCGCCAAAAACACCTTTGTCTGGTAGCAAAGGAAACGTTCGCGAAAGAGCCCTTAAAATCTTAAATATCATATGTGATAAAGTACGATGGATAATTAAAGAATCGTTAACTTCTCGTATTGCTTTATAGTGGCAGGATACTCAATGAGAGCTTATTTGCTCTGGACATGTCTGCTTTTGCGTATTGATTTTTATTAGTTGGTTTAATCTCAAAGCCATTCGTCATTGAAAATTTTTATAGTATTAGCATTCATTTATATACATATATATACATACATATATATACATACATACATACATATACATACATACATACATACTAATATATATATATATATATATATATATATATATATATATATATGTATATATCATGCCATATCATTGAAATTTCCTATTTTATGAATTAGGCAGTCAGTGTGCCTAATCCGTGAAATAGGCATTTCATTGCCTCTTTTTCACGCAATATAGCAGTTTGCCTAAAATATGTATGTATTCTTAAAAGTTGCCTAATTCACAGATTAGACAGCTTATTTCATGAAATAAGCAAGTTTCCTGGTTTCTGATTCAGGCAAATCAATTATAGTGGCACCATAAGCAGGTTAATATCTTGATAATGAGATCTAGATACGGGACCCTCGTACTTAAAAAGTTCAGTTATTACTGTGGCAAATTGTCTGTTTTCAAAATAAAAACGGTGAAAAGTACATAAACTCTCAAGAATGTACATTTTACTTAACACTTATTCTGCCATTTATTGTTATTAGAATGGCAATGGCTGAGACACATTTGACCATTTTTTCCTACAAATGTACCTCTTTGTGAACCCTTGACCTTCGGTTCTAGAATGAACGTTCAGCTGCAATTTTACGGAAAGGTAACATGTCTTGTTTAACTTGACATTGCTTTACTAGTTTGCAACTGACTTTCAGATGTTGGTTTCTGAAATAATTTGTTAACTACTCCATACTCGGTGCCAATCTTGCACAAGCCCCTTGGGTCCATTTCAAAATCGACTTGTGGCAGACTCGCACACAGGCAGCAAAACAGAACCATCTGTTTCAAGGGGATAATGTTGCTGGCAGCTTTTCATCCCAACTTTTTTCTTGGACAATTGCTGCATCTTGCCGTCGAATACTGATTACATTCAAATGATTCTCCATCGTATTATTAACTACAACTACCCCATCTGATGATTCATCATCAGATCCTGAATCCCTTTCCTCTGGCATATCTTGAGCAAGGTCTTTTTACTTGGGTTCCTGACTGAAATTTATAAATACGGGGGTCCAGTATATAGATCTTATTATTAAGATATCAACTACTTCTGGTGCCATTATAATGGATTTACCTATATCAAAAACCAGGCAACTTAGCAATTTTATTAAATAGGCTGCCTAATCTATGAATTAGGCAACTTTTAAGAATCTATTCTTATTTCAGGCAAATTGCTGTCCATTTCGTAAAACATACAATGGAATGCGTATTCCATGGAATAAGCACACTGACTGCCTAATTCATGAAATGGGAAATTTTGAAGATTAGGCTTCACACACACATACACACGTGTGTGTGTGTGTGTGTGTGTGTGTGTGTATATTATATATATATATATATATATATATATATATATATATATATATATATATATATATATATATACACACACACATATATTAGCCGTTGTTTGTCCACATCAGGACAAAGGCCTCAGACATGTCCTTCCACACGCGTCTGTTTCTGCCTTTTTTTTTTATGCCAGTCTATGCCTGAAAATTTTCTTAGCCCGTCAATCCATCATCTTCTCTTCCTTCCCCAGCTTCGTTGGCAATTTCTATGGATCCATTCTGGTATTCATCTTGTATATATATACAATATATATGTGTGTGTATATATATTTAATATATTATATATATATATATATATATATATATATATATATAAATTATACAATTGTTTATAATTAATCTGCATTTATTTAAAGAGTATTTGGATACCGTTGCTCAATAGAAAAAAAATGAGAGTACCACAATAAAAAGATAATAAATTGTAAAACTGGCCAAATGAGTATTGTTTATAACAAATTTAATACAGCACCAGAATTAAGTCAACAAAATGCCATTTTCCTGTCATTTTCATGTTGCTGTAAAAACGCATTAATTAAAAAGGATATTTACTTTACGGAGGTACTTCACATTGGTCTAGGAACTGACTAGAAAATAATGTAATTCTATACATAAAAACACTGAAATATTAAATAATAAAAATATTAACCCCCGAAAATATAATATAATGACTGGTGGAACAATGCTTTGTGTAGAATAATACATTACTTATGGTCATCAATCATTTTAACATCAAATCCACCTGAGTTAGACTCAGAACAACTTTTTCTCTTTTCCTACTGGGCGCATGTGTTGTCCTTTTTTACAATGCACTTGAATTCCACAGATGGATAGCCTTAAGAAATTCCACATTACAAAGCTGTTTTAACAGTTAAAAGTTTCATCAAAAACACGTGTTTATATGGAGGATAATATGGTTACGAGTTTTGAAATCTGCATATTATGTGAGAGTACGTGAGATTCAACGAGATGCGCCACATTTTTCTTGTAAACACCTGACACGCTTACTGTTTGCGGCTTGGTTAACGCTGTTTTGTATATATTTTCGACTTAGAAGCCTGATCCTTTTTTTTTTTAATATATATTTTAACTAAACTGAAACAACTCGCCAAATACATACATACATATATACATACATATATATGTATATATATATATATATATATATATATATATATATATATATATATATATATTCTGTATATATATACTGTATATATATGTATAAATATATACATATACATATATACAGTATATATATGTGTGTATGTGTGGGTATGTATGTATGTGTGTGCGTGTGCGTGTGCGTGTGGTCTGATGGTATAGCAGTCTACTATTAATATTCGCATATTTGACTTATCAAAAAGATTGATTAGCCCTTTGGTCTAAGATCCCGAGACATAGTGAATCCGATACTGTATAAGGATGCATATTTATATGATAATAATTCCATAGTAAATCACGAATTTCACGGTCTCCTCTTGGACGTCATTTTGCCCCAAAATATAAATGATTTGTATCTTAGGTTGTAAGGATATATTTGAACGAATTATAGCTGAGAGTGAGAGAGAGAGGAGAGAGAGAGAGAGAGAGAGGAGAGAGAGAGAGAGAGAGAGAGAGAGAGAGAGAGAGGCGGATCAACTTGCAACTTATTTCGAAAACCATGAATTATTATGTTTCCGTATCTGGGGTGTAAATTTAGAAATTCTGGCAAATTGAATTTTTCCTTTGCTTCGAAATACGACCTACTTTCCAATCTTGCGCACTAAATTTAGCAGTCTATAATTTGTAGTTTATCCCTGGATTAATGGAATTGAAAGCATATCTTACCGAGTATGATATTTAAAACTTATATTTAACGTTTAACATGTTTGTGATACACGGTAATCCTACTATTTCCATTATTTTTTTAATTACTACAAACCAGGATAATATAATTGAATTAGAAGTAGGCTACTTTGAATTTTCAATTCCTCCTACTTTCCATTCAATACATTCTAGTATTTTCATCCTTTAGATTTCACTCTCCTCAGTATGAGCTCTTGTATAACTTAGCACTACGAAGGCATTATGATTGACCAGTACAGTGTTCTATTCTTTGACTGGACGAGGAAGGGTGAATTGATACGTTTCTTTCAAATCCATTTTGCCTTTGTTGGAGGTAGCAGCTTAGGTGGGGAGATTAAAAAACTAAGAAAGAAAAACATAGCTCATTCTTGAGGTATCTCTCTCTCTCTCTCTCTCTCTCTCTCTCTCTCTCTCTCTCTCTCTCTCCCTCCCTCTCTCTCTCTCTATCTCTCTCTCTCTCTCTCTCTCTCTCTCTCTCTCTCTCTCTCTCTCTCTCTCTCTCTCTCTCCCTCCCTCTCTCTCTCTCTATCTCTCTCTCTCTCTCTCTCTCTCTCTCTCTCTCTCTCTCTCTCTCTCTCTCTCTCTCTCTCTCTCTCTCTCTCTCTCTCTCAAGCACATCAACTATACATTGCCAAATAAAGAAAAATGAACAAACCATGAAAAAAGAATTCGAAAAGTGCATGTCTCTACCAAAGCCAAACTTCTATGAGCCTATATTTACACATTGACCATAGTTCCATGCAAAATAATACAGATTAAAGGGAATTTGTCTGTAGGAATCTATTCGTATAATTTCAATTTCTTTAAGCCTGGCATACTTGAAATAAATCTGAGAAATGTTTCTCAAAATAATTTACGTTTTCACCTCTCCAAAATTAAAAAATTTCTTTAGTCATGAGTCCTGCCTTATTTCGCAATCCTGCACACAAGCAATCAAACAGACCGAAGTAATAATTACACAATATAAAAAAAAAGACCTCATTCATTGATTTCCATAACACGCAATTTGCTTTACAAAATCAGACCACCAAATCATTTCTGCAGTGAATTGCGCCAATTAGCGTCTTATTTTATTAGAGCCACTGCCCCACCACGAAAAAATTCATGACTATTCATCAGATGTCATAGTAGAGAGTAATGAAAGCTTTTATATATTTTATAACATTGGCTTCGGAATGGCAGCTGATGTTACTGCTGCATTAGGAAGAGAATGGAATTTTCATCGCGATATTCGACTGTCTGTCAAAAGGTCAAAGGTTGCAATGCTGAGGCGAAATTCAATGCATGAAATGATCGCCAAATTACCACGGCATATATGATAGTCATAAGAAATAGCAGAGTGGGTTGCTCTCTTTGTTCCCCTCCGTTATAATTGGTATATATGCTTTTGTTACTATATTCATATTTCTGTGGTTTTATAAATCTTAGTTTTAGCATCTTTGCCAAGTCGTGCATAAGAAAAGGCTATAAGAAAGAGCTTCTGGTAAGCAAGCTTGAGTAGCCATCTTGAAAATATTGATTCAACTCTAAACAAAAAAAATATTATTGACATACATTTCTAACCATGAAATCGTGGGCGCACTCGTAAAAAAAGAGGACAAATTATTATTATTTTTCTTGTAAGGTTATGATAGAGGTTAGTTTCTAAAGACTGATTTTACACTTTTTTAACAAATAAGTTATTACCTTAGTGTTGCTCATACACTTATATCAAAATGTCTTGTTTTTAAGCAAAACATAAATTACGTATCCCATTTCGTAAGTTCTATTCTTTCTAGGTAAAACAATATGTATTAACACTCAGAGGAGCCCGGATGGAATTTACATGTAAAGTGTTTTCTTTTAACATTTTGTTTAATAGTGATTTGTTAAGACTTTTCAAGCGTAGAGTATCATCATTTAACTCTAAGTGTGTCTTTAGATAGCAAAATCTTTCCAATAGTTAAAACTTCCTTACCAATAAGATCGATTGATGGTACGTTATAGGTCTTATTTGAATGTTAATTGTAGAAATTCTAAATTTCCATTTCATGTTTTATTCTTTTGAACTGTGCACTAAGGAGATAGATATATAATTGGGTAATCTAAAGTAACCTCCCAAAAAAGAAAGTATTATTATTGAAGGAGTATTGCGTTCTGGGAGTAAACATTCTATCTTTTTTTTAAAGAAATTGCCGATAGTCGAATTGTAGGCCGTTTTGGATAATAAACTTTAAACTGAAATATAATAGTCTCTGTCCTTAGTCATGAAGATGGAGAATACAGCTTATTAGGCTTCATTGACATTAAACGACATATTTTATTGTATGCAAGGAAAACAATTTAGTAAATGCCCCCGACTAATCAATCGGATGATAGATAATTAGCTGAAATAGAAAATGCTTTCTCTTCTGCAAAGTAATGATTACATTGCATATAAATTGTTGCTAGTAAATAGAATCTTAAGTGTTTCACATATCTTTTATATATCGCTGCATCAGTGCATATATACATATATATATATATATATATATATATATATATATATATATATATATATATATATATATATATATATATATACGTAGAGAGAGAGAGAGAGAGAGAGAGAGGAGAGAGAGAGAGAGAGAGAGAGAGAGAGAGAGAGAGAGAGAGTGTATGTGTGTGTTTTGAAAAATGGACGTGGCTTAATCGGGAAATTTAACGTAAGGGAACTCGTTCGCTTGTGACCCTTTTATTCCTAAAAGCTTTCAAGTCATTTTTCATCTTCTCTTTCGTATTTTTCGAGGCAATGGCCACCGGCTCCCACGTGTAAAAGTAGGGCAAAAAAAAAAAAAAAAGAAAAAAAAACTTCCCGAAAATTACCTGCATTTTATGAATATTGACCTTTATTTTGATCTAATGCCAGATAATTCCCATTCAATAAGTCAAACTTCCGTAAAGGGTTTAGTGTACCACATGCAAGGTTCAGTAGGTATTACCAAAGGGTCTTTGTAACGTTCCGCCTGTTTGCAGCTACAGCCACTTATTAGTTTTTCATTTTACCTCTTTTTTTTCCGTTTTACCTTCCAACCTCTTTTAACTGTTACTTCATAGCTCAACTGGCGTTTTCCCCCACTTGTTCCTCCTCCCTGCTGATTGGCATCGACCCCAGTGCCGGGTCATATAGTCAAAATGAATAAATCCAATACAATTAATCAGCCAAACAATTGAACACCTTACACTGTGAATAAGATTGATCATGGACAAGCCCTCCCCCTCCCCCCTACTCAAAGACCAATAACTAACGGACAAAATCTCATATGAGAGGAATTCATTTGATGGCTCCCATTATCATATGTTACTGATGCGATTGATGCTAATTGGCTTGATGTGAATTCTGTAATCCTCGAATGCTTATGCTAATAGTCTCTTTACACAACTGCTTTCATGTTCCGGTGAGAATCAATATTGATTTCCCTCTTCGTCATGACAAAAGGAACTGAGGTTTTCTTGGTCACGTTATTATAAAAAATTGATTTGACATCGAAGCCGGTTTAAAAATTGGTGGAACTTTCAGTAAAGATATGTTTTATCTGATATCTTAAAAACTTTTCACTTCGCCGACATTGTGACAAATATTGCATGATAGGAAGTGTAAATTGTTTGTGCGAATGAAGTGTTTGACTATGCGTTAATGTGTTTTTACCTCTTGTAAAGTGGGTTCTTTTATTTGTCAATTGGCTAAAAGTAGTGATCAATATATTATTCGTTTTTTATTTTTGCGAACATTTCGATGGTTCTGGAACTCATGGATGGCAACAAATGATTAGATACTTCGAAGCTCGGACGCTTTTCTCTGGTATGGAAATGTACAATACTGCTTGAATTCCTAGTGTTTCTTACTCAAAAAAATTATTTTATTAGTTTTGGAAGGTGAATTAGAAATGCTATATTACATCTTCCCGCCCTTCTATATATAATTTAGAAATTCGTCTCATGATATTAGTCATTCTGAACATCGTATGTTTCTTAATAACAAAATGTTGCTTGATAATGATGATAATTAAAAAGACACTCTCCCATTAGAATAAAGATAATTTTCAGAATTATCTGTTTGGTATATTTACTATCTCAGACAAAGTTTGGAAAAATAGACAAAAGAAGACACGCATAAAAAAAACCACCCTTTAGTTAAGATTTTAATGTATTATAGAAAGGAACCGAGGGTATCGTTGGAATGGTCACCTTTTATTTGTTTTCATTGGAAAGCTTAAGTAGTTTATTCAATCTTCATATTTTGTGGTCCCTTTCAAAAATGGTACTTTTAGTCGCAATTCGAATTCACTTAGTAATCGGAAATCACAAAGCTGTTAATTTTGTTAGAAGCTTTCAATATGTTTTTTTATGCATTGAATACATATAATTTAACCTCTGGTTATATCCAAATTCTTTCACTTGCTATAAATCTACTGCACTTTCTTTTCTTATTTTTTGTTACTCGGTTAACTGATCTATTTAACAGGGACATCCATTGTCAATATTTATTTAGTTTGCATTCCTTTATGGTATTTATATTTACATTGCTTTAGATCCCATAGACTGTAATCCGAGTCTTTTCCAGCAATATCTCTTTAATTCCTTGCATTAGATTCGTGTCAGGTAGAATTATTTTCTTCACTGTTTTGTATTCCAATGCAGATAATCTCTTAATTCCTTCCTTTTCTTTTTTCTACATATTTCCGTCATGTGTAGAATAAAACACGGGTAAATTAATGTTGTTAACTTTGTTCACACTGTATGGGAGCTCGAGAGAGAAAGAGAAAAAGGAAGTAGGATAAATTCCAGTATGATATGATATGATAGACTACCTGTAACTTTTGAACGTATGGAAGGTTGATGTAGTGGGAGAAAATTAATAAAGAAGAGAATACCAAACTGAGCCATCCAAGGTAGTATTTTTTACAATCCAGATTTCAAACACGTTTTCTGAGTAGTTCAGCATAGACGAATATTTACATGTGAAACCTTACTAATGACATGAACTTTTTTTACGGTCATTATGACAAATATGTTTCCAGATTTGCTTCATTCTTTTTCTTATTGAAACTGGCAATCGGACATGAAATATATAGAAAGTTAACATATTATGAAATAGGACAATATGAACATAGTTTTGGCCCTTATAAGATTTTCTCCTCGAGAACTGGGAATAAATATTGTAATCGTCTAGTTTCTTGATAAAGGAAATCGACCTCAATGACCTTGGAATTGCAACGCTATTTTATGGTAATCCCGGCCAATCATTAATAAAAAAATTTCAAAATACTTTTTTTTTTTTCAATAACACCCACTACAATTTGATGGAAGTTGTAATACTCGGGTAAAATTGTATACTCATTACTTTTGTGTTAAAAAAGAGTTAGTCGTCGCTAAACCCTAAATATTTTTCAATGGCTGTGCTCGACTTCCATAACTGACGCTAATTGCTGATTGGGTACCCGATAATCTAGGGGAAAACGCGAAAAAAATCAAAGTTTACTTACCGCAATTAGTAGTAAGAACTTAACACTGGTCTTATTACTTGAATTTTTTTCATTAATTTTAGTTTTCCGAAACTTGTTTTAAAAAAATTTTTGACACTCAGAATAATTTCTATTACATGATTGCATATCATAACAGAGGCACTGAATAAAGTCTGTATTTGACTCTATTTAATGTTAGAAATTATTTTTTTTTGGCTGAAGAAACAAATCCATTAATATTTCATATTTATGTAATCTCTATCATTAATGTTATGCAGCATTATTACCCTTGTTTTTTATTACTATTGCCTTTGCTGTAGTGATTTTGATAGTTCACTCTCTCTCTTTTACACGTAATAAGTTTCTTTCCCACTGCTGACGGCAATTAGCTCTACGTCTCCTTCTCTTTCTCTCCAAGAAACTTTTTTTTTTCTCTCTCTCTTTCTTGAAAAATTTGGTCCCTTTGGCTCCTGGTGGCCTCCTTTTTTGGCTTCTCTCCGGCTCTTTACTAAGGTTCATTTTTCACTCTTGAGACCAACAGGAAGCCGCGACTGAATAAGAATTCACATTTAACGAAGATTAAACGACCAAAAGATGGGATACATTTGAGAGAGATTTGTGCTCAGGAGGTTGCCATGGAAACCAGAACAGCTTCCAAAAACACCTCGCCACTTCCCATTAGCCTTCTTCCTGCTCCCAACTTCCCACTTTTCTCTCTTTTTTTTCAAAAACCAAAATCATCTCTTCATGTTCCTCCATCTGCCATCAGGAGAGAGAGAGAGAGAGAGAGAGAGAGAGAGAGAGAGAGAGAGAGAGAGAGAGAGAGAGAGAGAACTATTTCTTCTTCAAAGATCCGGACGACTGAAAGGGGAAAATCATGGGTTCACATTAGCTTGCTTTGTTGGGAGTAATTTCCCCCTCTTTTGTGCTATGAAAAAAAAAGAGATCCCGGCGACATTTTGAAACGGCAAAAGATATGGTATGGGGTTTGGTTGAGACCCAGGCTCATTCATTTCTTCTCTCTCTCTCTCTCTCTCTCTCTCTCTCTCTCTCTCTCTCTCTCTCTCTCTCTCTCTCTCTCTCTCTCACAGGGCGAGAAGGAGTTGGATAATCATGGGTTCTTTTTATTTTCCAGTTAAGGTTTGTGGGATTAACGTTCTCCATTGTATTGAAAGCACCATTAAGATAAACCTTCCGAAATGGATCGGCACAGTTTGTCTCTCGGTTTCTGTGATCTATATGAACCTTAAATTCCTTTCCCCAATCCCTGTCTTCACCCTCGCCCCCTGCCGGTCTTCAACCACCAGCAGGTAACCATTACAATGTGTTTTACTGTCTAAGATTGAAATCTACAAGGATTCAGAATTGTACATTTTAACTGGCTTTTTATTGATTTCCATTTTTTTCTGTCTCCAGCGTTTTGTGTATTTTCCTTAAAATCCGAGAGAAACTGCAGTATTTTGTACAAATTATGCACGTATATCGGACATCTCTCTTTCCAAGATGAAGTTACATTGATATAATACTCTACTGCAAAAAATGCAAATCTCCATTAAAATTATTTGTTTTCCGTGTAAATGCGTGGCTTGGCACAATCATGTTTTAGGGGTTAATCTACATAGATTTTGAGTAAAGTTTGTGTTCATACCTAGTGTTTAAGATTTATTGTATTTAGAGTGTATATTAGCATACAAAAGAAAAAGAAAAAACCCGAAGTTTTTAAATTCTTGTGCTATATAATAGTTGGAAGCTCAGGAAATACACACACACATACACAATCACACACATATATATATTTATATATATCAAAACTGAATGAAGAAATCTTTTAGTAAGCAAATAAAATTTTATGATTACACAACAGTTCGAGTCCCAGGAAATTTCGCCCATGATAGTAAAGAGTTCTTAATTCTTTCCTCCTTATTTTTCCTTTCAACATACATCTTGTGTGTCTCATGTCAGCTACCATTACTTTGTCAATGAATAGATTTTTGAATAGTTCACTTTTTTATTTCTTCGAATATTTATTATTATTATTATTATTATTATTATTATTATTATTATTACTTGCTAAGGTACAATCCTAGTTGGACAAGCAGAATGCTATAAGCCCAGGGGCTCCAACTGGGTAAATAGCCCAATAAGGAAAGGAAACACGGAAAAAGAAAATATTTTAAGAACAGTAACAACATTAAAAAAAATATTCCTATAAAAACTTTAACTAAACATGAAGAGAAATTAGATAGAATAGTGTGGCTGAGTGTACCCTCAAGCAAGAGAACTCTAACCCAAGACAGTGGAAGACCATGGTACAGAGTTATGGCACCACCCAAGACTAGAGAACAATGGTTTGATTTTGGAGTATCCTTCTCCTAGAAGAGCTGCTTATCATAGCTAAAGGGGTTTTCTACCCTTACCCAGAGGAAAGTACCCACTGAAAAATTACAGTACAGTAGTTAACCCCTTGGGTAAAGAATTGTTTTGGTAATCTCAGTGTTTTCAGATGTATGAGGACAGAGGAGAATCTGTAAAGAATATGCCAGACTATTCGGTGTATGTGTAGGCAAAGGGAAAGAACCGTAACCATAGAGAAGGATCCAATGAAGTACTGTCAGGCCAGTCAAAGGACCCCATAACTCTCTAGCGGTAGTATCTCAACGGTTGGCAGTGCCTTGGCCAACCTACTACCTATTATTATTATTATTATTATTATTATTATTATTATTATTATTTATTTTGTTAGTCACAATCTACAGAGCCTGGTGGTTTACAGTGTGGGGTTCCGGCTGCACCCAGCTCCCTTAGGAGTCCATCACTTTCCTCACTTTATGGGATGGTCTATTTGAAGTACAGTAGCACGCAATTTTGCACCAGTCCTGGGGCTATATCGGCTCCTACCTTCTCGAGATTCGTTTTTAATGACTGAGGTATGATCCCTAATGCTACTATGATTATTGACGCCACTTCTACCTGCATATTCCTTAGCTTTCATAGTTCAGTTCGCAGGACCTGGTACTTTTCTATTTTTTTCTCTCCCCTTCTCTTCCACTCTTGAGTCTCACGGTACTGCGACATCATGTGTGATAATTTTTTTCGTTGTCTTGTCACCTAGAGTGATGTCTGGTTGATGTGCTTTTATCACCCTGTCCGTCCTTATACTGTAGTCCCAGAGTAGTTTAGCATGATCATTTTCTACCACAGCTTGAGGTTGATTTTCATACCATTTGTTGTTGTATTATATTTAATATTTTCTACAGACTCCAATGGAGAGGTTTAGCCAGTGTATCAAGTCGTTTCTTTTATGATAATAATAATAATAATAATAATAATAATAATAATTGCTATTGTTATTGTTGTTGTTATTATGTAAACTACAACCCTAGCTGGAAAAATAGTATGCCATAACCGCAAGTACTACAACAGGGATAAATGGCCGAATGAGAAAAGGCAGTAAGGAAATAAGTGAAGTAATGAACAATGGGATTAAAGTATTTTAAGAACAGTAACAACATTAAGAAAAATCATTCATATATAAACTATAACAACTTAAAATAACAAGAGGAAGAAAATTACGATAGAATAGTGTGCTTGAGTGCACCCTCAAGCAAGAGACCTCTCCCCCAAGACAGTGGAAGACCACGGTACAGAGGCTATGACACATAGTAAATTGATTTTGGAGTGTCCTTCTAGAAGAGTTACTTACTACAGCTACGGATTCTTTTCTACCCTTACCAAGAGGAAATTAGCTACTGAACAACTACAGTGCAGTAGTTAACTCCTTGAGCAAAAAAGAATTTTATGGTTCAGTGTTGTCAGCAGTATGAAGACAGGAAAGTGTGGAAAGAATAGGCCAGACTATCCGGTGTATATTCGATTTACCAATTGGTACTGATTTAAAAATTGATAATAGAAATTCACTTCGACACGCCCCTCCCCCCATTTAGAAGTGGACAGAAAAAAAAGGAACTTTCATCCCAAGTCAGGAAATAGTATTAATTCTCCCAGTGAAATGAAAAGACATTTTGAGAAGATTTGAATCCATCTTCCATCTTATGTTATCTTTTTTATACCATTTTAAAAGCTTTCTTGAAAAGAGTACACAATTTTTCATCAGCCAGAGAGAGAGAGAGAGAGAGAGAGAGAGAGAGAGAGAGAGAGAGAGAGAGAGAGAGAGAGAGAGAGAGAGAGAGAGAGAGATGGGATTTTAGTTTTGCCAAGTGTATATTATTTTGATATACTGTGTTATAACGATAGTATGCAGTATTATGATTATAGTACACTTACATTACATATCACTAGTTTATTTATACATTTATTGTAAAATAATGGAACGTAAGTTTCTAATTGAAATTACTGTAAGGAAAATAAATTGCATTGGTTAAGCTGTCCTATTACCCTAATAATTCCCTACTGGCAGGGGATTCTCAAATCAGAATTCGCTGATAAGGAGCGTTAACTATGTATTTTGGTGTGTGTTTTCCCAAGCCCTTTTTCCTAACAAGGGATTACTACTAAGTAAAGTATTCACAATATTAGCTTATTCTTTTACCTACACAGAAGAGCTATCATTAGAATCGTGCAATGTGAGGATAGTTGACTCCTACTGAGCAATGGAGATTGATTGTGTTATGGTAAATTTTCAAAAATCTGTTTATCTGACGGAAATATCACCGATAGATAATAGATTATGTAAGATGTATATTATTAATGAAAGAGAGGTTGTACAAGAGATAATGGTAGAATTCTTTTTTAATAATGTCGTGAGAGATACACAGAAAGAAGCTCCTCAAATATGAAAAATAAAACTGTTTTTCAAATTTGTTGAAGCTAAGTGCTCGTCACATTTAGTCTAAACAGCAAATAATTTAAAAGTATGTTTGGAAAAAATAACTTTTGATACTTCTAGAATATTAACAGAGATAAAAGGTTGATATACATCTTCATCCAATGGGAACGGGATTGAAAACTGACATAGAAATGGACATGTACTATTTCTTGTTAGCAATAAACTTTATTAAGTTTAAGGATCTCCTTTATGATATGCTGACGAGACCAGATTTTGTATACTTGATGAAGAAAATTTTGGTTTTCAATGAAAAAGATATCATGGTGCAGAGCACAAAGGAAGCCCTAAAGGTAAATTAAGATTATATGCAAGTACGTTATACATTGGATTTTGAACGAAGAAGGAAATATATACTTGTGTGAATACAAATGGCAGAAAGACTGGGAGGCGACGAAAGAAAATACATGAGTTATAATCACAGAAATCTTACGGTGGAAAGGAAAGACACATGGGTGTTGATGACAGAAAGGCTAATGGACGAAGGAAGAAACAAGAGTGTTCATGCAGAAGGTGTGGGGAAGGGGGTGGGAAATAGGAAGACACACGAGTGTTGATGACAGAAATGCTGAGGGCGAAGAAGGAAGACACGCGGGGGTTAATGACTGGAAGACAGGAAAGGGAAGTTTTATTTACAATAATGTAACCGACTTGGATGCGTGGTACCTGTGTGTTTCCGAAAGAGTAGAATACCTAGCTAGTCTGTCAATGGGATTAACATAAACGAAATAAATTGTATACCTAGGTTGAATTTATAGCTTCCTTAATATAATGAGGTAAATATCATTATCATCATATCGAACATATAATATTTCTTGAATTTGCGCATGCAAAAGGACAAATAAAACTGTGATTGCATTCGTGAAAGAGCCTGTTTTACTATACACGTTGTTATGCATGTCACATTTTTTTTTTTTTATCAAATTGTGAAAGTTACTATAATCTTGACCATTCTGCTGAGTCATGTAGTACAGTACTCATAACTGGAAAATACTCTGTTTGGGTACCAAGGCATTGTCTTAAATTTTTGTCCTCTGCAGAGCTATGAGAGTGAAATAAACTACGTCTTTTTTTTATAAAGATTTTTTTTCTCATGTGAATAACCTGACGTGTAGTACGACGGTTGGACACATAGAGGGAAACATCGGGCTGGGAAAGAGAAAGAGTGTTCAGTTTATGGAAGTAAAATAATATTCTAAATGTTACAAAGGGCCATTGTGTAACGAGAAGATTCCGGTTGGCATGAGCTGTCAGCGCATGATGGATGATTCTTTGGAGAAATACAGCATCCGGACCGGGAAACTTGCATCCATTACGACTTTATCAGAAGAGGATGTTGCCTTCCCTGAGATGAGGATATACACAGAAGCCATAAAGGAAAATAAAAGGATATTGGATTTCCCCTGTTCAAACTGGATGGATGACGATGATTATGGCGTGGAAGTAATATTTATGGTTCCTTCTAAAAACCGCCGAAGGATATATGGTGATAACTTCGTGAATTAAAGCCCACTTAGATTCATGACAAACATGATTATTTACGTATCGGCCGTCTTTTATTTACGTTTCGTTTATTGCTTTGTGATGCTGTATTGACGGAGCATTTACTTAGGGTTTAATACTTTTCTCATCAGAGATTCCCTCGCAGGATAACGGAATTATTTGAAGTTTCGCCATTTTTAAAAAGTTTCGTCCACACCGAGATGATATTGCGATTTCGATTCAGATATGCATTGCATATTGATTCGCATATTTTCAGTTAATCCTTGACGAATTTCACATCCCAAAATTGGACAATTTGATGTTAGCATGTTTTTTTTTCGAGTGTGAAATAAGCAGATTTGAGACTTCCTTTTTATTTCTTAATTGTTGATGCATATAAGAAAAACTAACCGCAGATAAAGTTTTACGGGTTGCTTACTTTGTGGCATTCCATTCATAGCGACGTTAACCTTGTTTACTCTGGTGGTTGTTGTTATCCCAAAATGTGTCTAGATCCACAACACTACCCTTCTGATTTTAATCGTACAGCACTCTTTAGTGTCATATTTAGGATTCTTTCTACATTTAATCCATTGGTTCTCTCTCTCTCTCTCTCTCTCTCTCTCTCTCTCTCTCTCTCTCTCTCTCTCTCTCTCTCTCTCTCTCTGAGGGGTAAAGTAAAAGGCTCATTATAGAATAAAACTAACCAAGTTGTAGGGACAAGTCTCAGCGAACTTTTACTTGGAACATCGTCACTATTCCGCCGACGAAGGAGAATAGAAAGCAGGAGAGAGAGAAAGAAAACAATAGCAAAAGGTAGAATTGTTAGCATGAATATTGGCAGAAGGAAGACATCTGAGAGGAAAACTTCCGTTCTTTAAAATACTTGCCAAAATTAAGATTTTGAAGAGCTCTCTCTCTCTCTCTCTCTCTCTCTCTCTCTCTCTCTCTCTCTCTCTCTCTCTCTCTCTCTCTCATAGCAACCGAGTCATGTATATTACACAACATTCAGTAAAAATTTTGACAATTATAATTTGCGTCTTTATATATCGCATTTTCTTAACAGATTTCTCTTCATTATCTGGTTTCCGGTCGTAGCATGATTCGTTAGTGATAAACTATTTGCATTTGTTGTACGTAGATTGTTGAGCGATATTGTAGACAGCATTCCGACTCATTTCTCTTTGCATTTTCCCACGACTGCGTCAAGCACTGATTTCCGTTTAAATTGTGCTTCTGTCACAGGGACGCCATTTGCGCCCTGATTGTCCAATTTTTGCAAGTTTTACCGAAAATTTACAAGAGATTTGTATTTGCCTTTTTCAAAAACAAGTTTCCAATAAAAGCGACGTTATTTCTCTCCGAAAGCACGGCCATTAAGCCAATATACGACATTTGGACGGAACGGGGCCTTACATCACAGTGCCGCGTTCGGCAACTGACTGCCTTCCACCTCCGCCCTCCCCCCTCTCTACCCTACCCCCTCCGTCCATATTTTCCCCGATTTTAAATGACGCCATTTGTAATCTTCCTGTCGGGGTAAATAAATGTTTGTTTTGATGCAGCTGGTTGGAGATGGGTGAGGAAGTGTGGGGTGGGGGAGAGGCGAGGTTAGTTTATCTCCTGCAATGGCACGGAAATGATGCTAAATCGACGCTATATTAGCAATATAAACTGGTCGTTCGCTTTCAGTGTGTTATGTCCCAATGTCTTCTATTTGTTTTTCTTCTTTCAGCGGGGGAGTTTTTGCGTTAAGATTCTTTCCTTTGGCGCTGTCTTCCGAGCCTTCCCCCGCCCGTGAAAAAACCTTCAGACAATTGTTTTGTTGGAGATTTGCAGATTGCTTTTCCTCCAATTTGGGTTCCTTGTTATTTTTTTAAATACACATCTCACTCTTGGATGATATTCTTATTTACATATCCATAAAGAATATGTGCTTATTTTCCTATTTAGAAAAAAAAAATATGAGTAAATTGTGGTTTTATTATAACACGGATGATGTTTCTCCTCACAAGTTTTTCTTTTGGATATTCTGAACATGTTTTTAATTTTCCCATTTATATATTTTTGGAAATTGATTATCGATCTCAACCTTTTACAAAAATGTTGGTAATTAAAATGAACTTGTATACTCTAGAGAACGGATGTTGATTCTCACTTGTTCATAATAAAAAGGCTGAGATAAGTTTTGCAGTTGTTAACTGCGCTACTTTATAACACCAAGAAACTAATGTCTTTCCTTAGTACGAAGCGTGTAACTTTAATGTCCCATCTCTCTAAAGTAGGAAAAGGAAAGGAAAGGGATAAAGAATATGGCCTAATAATTCAAGTAAACGTTGGAACTGCTTTTTAAGAGATGTAAGTTATAGGAATAAGAAAAAGTAAAAGAATGATAATAATTTCATGGTTTTATGATTCAAAAGTATAAAGGTCCGTAATAAACAGCAAATCAAGATGGCAGAACATTAATCCGTTGCACATTGTCCTAGAGAATAAACATATACACACGTATTTAGCGTCGCTATCCCTCCAGCACCTATGCAGGACCAGAAGGAACCAGACACATGGCTGCTTATGATTCATCAAGTAGACCAATGAGCCCCACCCCTAATGCAACCTTAACTTAGAGAGGCGGTAACATCGTGCTCCTAAATTAAATCTATGAAATTGTGAACAGGTTTTGAGCTCGATACTTCCACACTTGGAAATCGAGGCTATGCAGCTATTAGGCTAAGGAACAATTCGGATTTCTGACACCCAATACTTTATAGTGTAACGGGGTCGCTTGCAAATCCGTCCAGCAAAGAATGAATGCTAGAAACCTTTCCCCATTGACAAAGTAGTCGATCTGCTTCTTAAACGTAGATCTATTAGATAATTAGAGGAATCACGACACTCCAAAGTATGTAGTCACTATACACTGTTAAAAGAAAAATTAATTTTAAACGGGAATTCTCCGTAAAAATATACTGTTCTCCACAATATTTCAGTAGAATACAGGCGACCATAATTTGTACCGTACTTTGTTATTGTCTTTTACGGGTTAGTGACCGTAATATCACTTCTTTACGTCATATATATCTGTTTTTAAAACAGTACATGCCTGGCAACATTTATTCCAGGAATTTTACCGTTTTAAGGCAATTTTTTTTAGTGTAAAGCATTTTAATGGAACTACTGTGTTACACGTACAAACTTTCAAGGAATTCCTACTGAGGCCGTGCTCTTTATTAAGAAGTAGAAATTGGTGCTAGGTGTTGCTGAAGGGTAGGAAGAAATGAAAAGGGCTGGACAAAAAGTAAAAGGCAGAAAGGAATTCTTCTATAAATCAATTAAAACTCGCGACTGTGGTCAAAGAGCAGTGAGTATGATAATACCCATGGAAAAGGATTCTGGTTAAACAATATAAGAAATAGATATTTGCATTTTCCATTTAGTTCGTTCTCAATGCTACTATCCAATACACTTACCGTTATGTGAGTGGATGATGAATGATAGTTATCAATAAGTGTTTATGTTTTTAAGTCTTACATTTAACACAAATGTTTGCGAGCGAATAGGCAAAACCCTTCACTAGTCTGAATCTTTTTTTTTTCTATTAATAGTACGTGAACTGGAACAGTATCGAATTAACATTTTGACTAATGATACCAAAAATTCATGATTTTAGTTGGAATTTTCAAAAGAAGAAACACAAACTCATCTATTGTGTGTTTGCCTTTTCGGTGGAATTTTTATTTCGAAACAACGAATATGGATCTTAACTACAATATGGGTATATAACAGGGTCACGTCCGTGAAAAGAAAGAATAATGAACAACAAAATACCACGCAACACACCACACATGTTGAGTTTGAACAATAAAGATATTTTATTCATTACTATTTTTAGTCAAGTATTAAATATTTGTTCCCCCTCAGAAAAAGAGCAACAACAGAATAAAAACAAAATAAAATAGTTCAACGTCAGCGAGAAAAGAAATATTTTTGGTCGAACATTGTTGTACCATCAGAACCCTTGGATTTATTTTTCTATTTTTAAGAGAAATACAACGCAATGGTATATTCATTATGCAAAAATCCATTACCTCCTAAATGAATTATTGGATTCTCAGCAGTGGGTGGCATGGAAGGCCAGGGGATGTCATTTTTGCCTGGCGATTTTATTGTCAGGTCACTGACACTTGGATCCATCACATGTCATTCATAGGAATAGAATACATCTATGTTGAGACAATGGCTTTTATATATGTATATATATATATATATATATGTGTGTGTGTGTGTGTATATATATATATATATATATATATATATATATATATATATATAAAGAGAGAGAGAGAGAGAGAGAGAGAGAGAGAGAGAGAGAGAGAGAGAGAGAGAGAGAGAGAGAGAGAGATACTACTGCTATAGGGTCATTGTTCCCCTTGACTGGCCAAATAGTACTATATTGGATCCTTCTCTGGTTGCGGTGCATTTTTACTATGCTTACACATACACTGAATAGTCTGGCCTATTCTTTACACATTCTCCTCTCATCATGCACCGAAAAAGTTCTTCTTCACTCAAAGGGCTAACTACTGCACTGTAATATTTCAAGGGCTAATTTCCATGTGGTAAGGTTAGAAGAGTGCAGCTCTTCTTGGAGAAGGACACTCCAAAATCAAACCAAAGCCTCTGTGTCTTCCACTGTTTTGGGTTAGAGTTCTCTTGCTTGAGCGTACACTCAGGCAGGCTTTTCTATTTCCTTATTTCTATTCCATATTAAGGTATTTTTCCTGTTGATGCCCTTGGTCTTATAATATTCTCTTCTCCAACTAGAGTTGTAACGTATCTAGTGATATATATATATATATATATATATATATATATATATATATATATATATATGTATATATATACATGTATATATGTATGTATGTATGTATTTATATGCACATATGTGTGTACATGCGCGCTTGTGAGGAACAGAAAGTACATAGAAATGAATATTAAAGACTAATTTCAATTATTTGCACATGTAGAATCGTGTACCTTATGCTGGAATATATATATAAATGTAATGAAAACACATTGCATTAAGCTCAGCTTTCTTTATTTCTTTTGCTGTGTATTCGTACTCTATGCTTATATATATACAGTATATATATATATATATATATACATATATATATATATATTATATATATATACAGTATATATATATATATATATATATATATATATATATATATATATATATATATATATATATACATACACATTATATATATATACATATATATATATATATATATATATATATATATATATGTATGTATATATATGTGTGTGTGTGTGTGTTCTTACGATGGAACTGGCTGAAAATGAAGTGGCAAAACCTCGTGAGTGGGAGTTAAGAGTGTTGGTGAAAATGGAAAAAATGGAGACCTGGCTGATTGCCATAATTACAGAATCATTACACTGACATCACTTGTCAGGAAAATATATAGTATGCTTATTGTAAAGAGACTGAAGAGATAGATTGATGAAAATCTGAGAGATGAACAAGCCGGATTTAGAAAAGTTAGAAGTTGTACTGACCAAATTTTGATTTTGAGACATGTACAGCAATGCGTAAAATCTAGAAATCTACTTTTGATGGCATTTGTGGAGTATGCAAAGCCTTTGATAGTGTGCACCGGTCAATTTTGTGCGGAGTTCCTCTTAAATATGTAAATTTGATAGTGTTCATAAGCATAGCAAGTTCATGGGTTCCTATCAAATGAATTTCCTGTGAACAGCGGAGTACTCCAAGGGAATGTGTTATTACCTATGTTGTTTATCCTTCTCTTGTATTTTGCAATGCGTAGAACAGTTGGAGATGGTGGAGAAGGATTGGACTGGATTGGTAATAGGAAATTAGCTGAACTAGAGTATGCTGACGGCGCTGTCCTTATTACCAGAACACCACAGGATTTGCAATGCTTGCTTACCAGAATGCATGAAATAGCACAGGAGGTTGGGCTCAAGATAAATAAAAGAAACGCAGAGATGATAAGACCGGAATATCCAATGGAACAAGAAATATCATTGGAATTAAACTAGGTATCTAATTTAGGGTCTTAAGAATTGGGGTATAATTAAAAGAATAAAAAAAAAAAAACAGTCAATGCTAAGGTTAAGTAAAGTCTGGAAATCAAGTCTCCTGGAATTACATGTAAAAATAAGGATATATATCAGTTTAGGGAGATCTGTGTTGCAGTATGGACATGAGCCTTTGTATGACATTAAAACAATCTCCAGCAATTTTAGTAGATTTGAGAACAAAGCCCTCGGAAGAATATTAGGAGTTAATGGATGGACAGGACCAGAAGTAAAAGTATAAGAGATTACTCGAATGCCATGTGTGGATGAGATAATGAGGAGGAGTAGATGGAGATGGTTTGGGTATACTCTTCGCACTCCCCAAGAGGGAGTAGTTCACCAAACGTTTAACAGGGCTCCACAAGGCACTAGGAGAGTTGGGAAGACCCATGCCTACTTGGCTTAGGTTTATGAAGCGATGAAGTAGCAGATGATGAGTGGAGAAGTATTGATTTAAAAGCTCAATATTAAGACGATCGGCAAAATCTAACCGAGGCCCTTTGCGTCAATAGGCGTAGGAGGGGATGATGATGCAATGTATATATATATATATATATATATATATATATATATATATATATATATATATATATATATATATATATATATATATATATATATATATATATATATATATATATATATATATATATATATATATATATATATATATACGCACACATTTAACAATGGGAATAAAGGAAACTGGAAATAATGCAATGTTTTTATTTATTATTTCAAATGTTAAAACTGCTGTTAGCAATATATACACAAATAAATAAAGCCGAAGCACTCACTACCCTTGTCAGGTGAAGGGCAGTAAGTAATGGCAAATGACCCTCATGGGACGCTCAGTAATTGTGGAGTGATCGATCATTGTGACGTATCGTGTACTTGACGTTCACCTTGTGATTTGTTTTGTCATAAATTAAGGTATCGCCGAACAGTTTCTTATTATTTAACTCACTTTTTATATGTTTTCGTAAATTTTAGTTATTTTGTCATCTTTGGTTATTATTGGTATTTTTATTATTGATGTTATGAACAGAGGGAATATGAAGTATTATATTTTTATATATGTCAGAGATGATAATAAATAACGAATATTAGACTTATTTGTCTAGGGATATATGTGAGTTCTAGGTAAATATACACTGTTAAAGATTTGCCGTAAAAATTGTGAAAATCCTCGAATAAATGTTGTCAGACATTTACCGTTTTAAAAACGGATATATTGACGTTACGGAATGATATTACGGTCGCCAACCCGTAAAAGATAATAACAAAGTAGGGTAAAACTTACGGTCACCTATATTTTACTGAAATATCGTGGAGAACAGTATATTTATATGGAGAATTTCCGATTAAAATTACGATTTTTTTAACAGTGTAAACGGTTTGTGTTTTAGGAAGAATTGTCTTTAGCTTTAAAGACTCTCTAGTTTTAATTATACAATAGAAAACCAAGGAATCACTCATGCTAATATCTGTAATGAGTTCACCAAGAGACACAGTTTATAAACCAGACTTGCACATTTACAAAAACGGTACTAAAAAGTTAACAGACAAAACCAAAATATTCAGGGAGTTTCATATCTACATCATCTCAAATAACGTGATGGACATTTCGGAAGAATAGCTAAGTAGCCTTATGGCGGCCATTTTGAGAGATGAAAGGCGATATTTTCCTATTTTAATTTTTTCCCCTCATAAATTACAGTATTCATCATCATGTCTTACACCATTGACGCTAAGGGCCTCGGTTAGTGGAGTATTCCAAGGGAATCTGTTGTCACCTATATTGTTTATCCTCCTCTTGGATTTTGTAATGCATAGAACAGTTGGGGATGTTGGAGAAGGATTGAACTGGATTGGTAACAGGAAATTAGCTGACCTAGAGTATGCTGAAGAAGCTGCACGTATTAGGAGAATACCACAGGACTTGCAAAGCTTGCTTACCAGAATGCATGAAATACCACATGAGGTTGGGCTCTAGATAGATAGAAGGAAGACAGATGATGAGAACGGGATATGCAATAGAAATGAAATATCATTGGGAGAAGAAAGCATTAATGAGGTGAAATCATTTAAATATTTAGGAACTATGTTTCTAATACAGGATCTTTAGAATTGGAGTTTAATGAAAGATTGAAAAAAACAAATCAGACAATGGCTAGGTTAAGTAAAATTTGGAAATCAAATCTCGTGAAATTACATATAAAAATCAGGCTATATGTCAGTTTTGTGAGATTGGTGTTACTGTACGGAGACGAGTTGTATGACAATATAACAATATCCAACCGATTTCGTAGATTTGAGAACAAAACCCTCAGAAGAATATTGGGAGTTAAATCGTAGGATAGGATTAGAAACGAAACTATAAGCGAGATTACTCGAGTGCCATATGTGGATGACGTCATGGTGAGGGGTAGATGGGGATGGTTTGGGTATGCTCTTCGCACACCCTCCATTCTAATTACCAAGTAGCAATATGGTGCTATAGTCTACAGAAGTCGCCAGAGGTATTGAATCCAACAAATGGTCATGGATGGTCGTTAAAAGATGGGAATGTTGATATAATGTGGATGAGTGGGTCAAATGCTTCGGAGGCTGTCCCTTTTCGTAATGTTTCGCAACTGTACTTGTTCTTGTAATCAAGAATGGGCTTCCCTGTCCACCAGAATTGTAAGCTTCTGAACTGTTCTAGCAAGGAAGCTGGTTAAGAAAAAGTATAAACCCAACCATGGCTGACAATGAAATTGACTATTAGCTCTTCAGAATCATCTGCACCGATCTTCTTACCGTTTAATGTCTTCTGTCAAACAAACAATATACTTATATCCATATACAAGTGATGTAGTCTCATTTGTCCTGCTGTATCCTTTAGTCCTGACAGTTTCTTTTCCCTACCCATAAAGTCAATTAAAAGATACAGAAATTGTATAATGAGTTTCAAGTGCCCATCAGTCTTTGAATTTTAGGGTGCGCTGCTTCAAAGACTAAATTATATTACAGGTAAATAATTTTATTGTTAAAATGTATTAATATATAAGCTATAGTATTTTCGTTACATTAAAACTATGAATGGCATTTTGCTGCTCCGTTCTTTGTTATAGATTTGCTTAAATAAAAAAAGGATGTTGTAGAAAATGGGCATTCATCTTTCAAAATAGCCCCCTAGACCACTTAGCTGCTCTTCTAAAATGTCCGTCAAGTGATTTCAGATAATTCAGGTATCAAGCTCCCTAAAAATGTTGATTTAGAGTGTACACATCTTTGTTACCAAATTTTGGTCTGCCGTATATATGATATATGTATATATAACATGTGATATATAATACTGTGTGTATATATAGTTTTGTTTCTGATGCTTTTTGTTAAGCATCCCAGTTACTTGGTTGAAAACGAGTCATAATGGAGTAAAATTTATTTCAAACAGCACTCCCCTTGATATAGAAATGGTTCGTAGAATCCATGTAGTGGCACGTTCAGTCTTTAGTTTCCACCATTAAAACTTTATAAAAAAATCTGAATTGCAAAATGAAAATCGGAACGCCTAAACGTTCCGGAAGCCTTCAATGAACTCAATAAATCTGTTAATATCCTACCTGAAAAAAAATGATGAAAGTGGGGGGAATTGGCAAGTGTGTCAAAAAGGATATCAATTGGTTTGTCCTTGATACCAAACGAAGTTTTTGTGATTTTAATTGACGTGGTGGTCATCCCAGGTGGACATGAAATTAATCCATCATTCATCATTTAAATGAATTTTGAATTGCTTGCTCCCCTCTCTCAAAAAGGGATATGAAATTATTCAGATTAATCTATTGTATATGAACAATGGTATTGATGAAGGTAGCTTACAATTAGCAGCCTGACGCATTTTGCTGAGGTGGGGTTGGGCTTTCATCCCTGCTCGGTTTGAATAGATGGTCAACGGTAAGTAGACCTACTAGATGACTGTCCAATTGATATTTAAGAATTAATATTTCTTTATAGTGAAAGCCTGTTATTCTTCTCATCAGCATCTCCTCCTACGCCTATTGACGCAAAGGGCCTCGGTTAGATTTCGCCAGTCGTCTCTATCTTGAGCTTTGAAACCAATACTTCATTCATCATCTACTTCACGCTTAATAGTCCTCAACCATGTAGGCCTGGATCTTCCAACTCTTCTGTTGCCTTATTATTTTGTTGTGGCCTGTGTGGTAACGTCCTGTCTGGCGAACGTCAGACGGGGTTTCAAATCCCGCTCAAACTCGTTGTTTGTTTTTTGTGGTCGCTGCAATCTCACAATCCTTGTGAGCTAAGGAATGGGGGATTTAGGGCAGCTTATAGGTCCATCTGTTGAGTCATCAGCAGCTTTGCCTGTCCCCCCTTTGTCCTAGCTGGGGTGGAGAGGGGGCTTGGGTGCTGATCATATGTACTGTTATATATGGTCAGTCTCTTGGGCATTGTCCTGCTCGATAGGGTAGTGTGACTGTCCCTTAGATCTGCAATTCATGAGCGGCCTTTGAACCTTGCTCTACTTGTGCTTTTGAATATTAAGGTGCAGCAGCTAATAATTACTCGGGATTTGAAGGAAAAGGTCTAAACAAAGAAGCGCTTCCATTTGGCCTTGACTGCAACATACAGTATATTCCAGTTACACAAAATACACAGTAGTTCTTGTAATACACACACGCACACACATAAAGTTAACTACCCCTTGGGTTAGATTCCCAGGCAGAGCAAATTCGATATTAAGACGTATTTATGACGTTTGTGTGTGTGTGTGTGTGTGTGTGTGTGTGGGTTTGTCGGGGGATACCATAGCGTGGTGAAAGGATTTGTTTATCCCATAGGTTGGTTTATTGTAAGCGGATAGTTCAAAGTCTCCCTTCATCACCAATCCGCAGTGGCCAGCGTGATGATGAAAATTGCCAAACCCCAGACATGACCCTGACAAGTCTGAGAAATTTTTTATAGAATGGAGTAGAAACGGTTTTTTTTTTTTTTTTTTTTTTTTTTTTTTTTTGGTGGTGGAAGGGGTTGTCGTTTGGTTTTTGGGCGGATTTATGTTCCTAGATATGGGCCTATTTTCGAAAGTGCATGTGGTTTTTTTTTATTATATATACAGTACAGTATACGTATGTTGATTGATTAATTATGAAAATCTCTTTAAAATCATTGAAAGTTTGAATTAAAAAAGAAAAATAATGATTCCTGTCTTTATGGTTTCTTTTTAATGGATAGTATGAAAGTCTCTAGTTCATTAGCGAGCGTGTTTTAATTTTTTGCAATTACCATAGTTGAAAAAATATTAATGTTGACTCAGTAAACAAGTTTTTATTTCCTCTTCAGTAGACTTCATTAGGAATTTTAAACTCGCTCAAAGTTTCTCATTTCGTCATTACGGGGGTTGTGTCATCTCAGATGCATTTTTTTTTTCTCCTTGAGTTTTTCTTATTAGCTATATAGTTCAAGGTATAATATAGCATTATAGGATTGATGACGTTCATTTGATAATGTTATCGAAAGTCAATGCAAAATGATTTGAAAAATAGAAATGAAATCACCCAGGACTTAGTTTTCACATCAGAGTTTTGGGTTCGATCTCGGTTTTAGGTAGTCATTTATCAATATTAATGTGTATACGTTGTTAAATGATATTGGGTTGTGGTAGCCTATTGGAAACGTTCCTGCCTGCTGATCTGCTAGATGGGAGTTAGGCCGGGATCACACTAGCGACTCTGTAGCGCCACAAAGCCACAGCATCGTGTGGCGGGGATGTGGTCTGCCATAGGTTTCCATTGTTTTCAAGTTTTGCCGCGCAAACTAGCGACTGTGGCAAGCGTCTGTGGCTCTCTGTCGCACATCCCCGCCACAGACGTGGCGTGGCTTTGAAAACAATGGAAACCTATGGGAGACCACATCCTCACCACACGATGCTGTGGATTTGTGGCGCCACAGAGCCGCTAGTGTGCTCCTGGCCTTAGAGTTTCTTGTAGTGTGTACAACCTCACCATCCTTGTGAGCTAAGGATGTGGGTTTAGGGGAGCCTGTAAGTCTTAATGCTGAGTCATCAGCAGCAATTGCCTGGGTCTCGCTGGTCCTAGCTTGGGTGGAGAAGGGGATTGGGCGCAATCATATGAATAAATGGTCCGTCTCTAGGGAAATGCCTTATCTCTAGGGCATTTTCACTGTCTCTTGCCACTGTCTCTTGCCTCTGCAATTCATGAGTAACCTTTAAATCTTTAAATCGTATTCTCTGGTCTCTGATAGAGTAGGATCATGATTTGTGAACAAAAGTTATAAAGCGCCGCCCATATCTGGTGCATCCCCTCCCCTCACATACATAGAAACAAAAACAGTTTTTATAACGGTATTTTCAAAACAATTTCAAGAATTTTGGCATATTTTTTATAGTATATAGTCGAGTCGGTGGATCTCACTATCATGAATATTCTGAAAACTTTGGTTTGATAGGCAATATAATGTACCCGTTTAAGCTGTTTTTTATGAAAACTAGAGTTTCATTATTCATATATTTGCTACTAAAGGAAACGGGCATGAATGAATAGAATTCCTTAATTTTAGCAGTCAGAGGCGAACCCTTTGCCACCCGTGTAGACGCCTTAGGATAGGTTTTCTTAAAACAAATGGGTGTTCCACACTAATACTCGCACAAACAAAGCCACTCCAACACCTTTAAAAAAGAAGAAAAAAAATAAATAACAGACCTCGAACGTCGCAAACTGTGGACCTTACTGCGCCCAAGGTCCTTTAATGGGAGAGGTCGGCTCATCAACGAGCGAAAATACGTTCCGTCTGCGCATGACGTCACACCTCGTATAGTCTCCCTTGACAGCATTGACTGGCAGGTATACATAGTAACACGATGTAAGGATACCTTTCCAAAATAAAAGCGCTCCTTAATATTTTATTTCTATTTTTTTTATTAAAGTACAGATTATCCTTAGGGCAGACCATACATCAAAGTTTAATAATATTCTGATGCTTCTAAACATAGTCATAGGGTATAGAGGTATCTTAAAAGGGAACACAAATACTGCATTGTATTGACTTCCACTTATCCTTAACCAAAGAGGTATAGATTAACGTAGAGAAAGTTGTCATTGGTACTAAATCCTACACAACGAGTTAAGGATTCTCATTTTAATCCTAACAGATTAACAGAACAAAGATGACAGTTTAATAGTGATGGAATTCAGATAAGCATGAGTTTGTTTCTCACCGAGCCAGGTGTGCACCCCAGGAGGAAAAATTAAGTTGTTGTTTTCATGGTTTTTCTTACTGTACTTCTGCAAGTCCTCTGTTTCTTTTTACTTATGTCGATAATGTTGTTGAGGTGCCGCATTCTAAAAAACACTGATATTTTGGTAAAAAATTCCACAACCTCGTCAGAAACACCAGTGACAGCAGATTTCATTTCAGCAGCCATTGTTTTTATGCATTCTGTTCCTGGTCTAAGCCCATACCCATGCATTGCTGAAAAAAATTTCTCAACAAATTTTTAGTTTAGAAAAAAAATCGTCGGATGGTGCATAGAGTTTTCCTTCACTTATATAATGGACCCATGTCGCTGACGTCTTACTATCAACAATATACACTAAATTTGGATATTTAAACAAAATCTTTTTTCACTACATATCCACCGATATATATTCCTCGATAACAGATCCTGTGGTGTCAATGGATTTCTGACATTTGGCAAATTCTGTTTCCTCAGGGAACATTTCGTCATTCTTAAGATCCACATCAAATTAAAGGTCTCTAAAAATTATGTTTGTCATACATATTTCTAAGGCCAGTTCCCTGTCATCGAAAGATTTATCAGGTCCATTTCCATCACGTTCAGATGATACCATTTCATGGGATAACGGGTCAAGGTTTTCATTTGCCTTATCGCTAACAAGTTCAATATCCCTACTTAGCAAAAAGTTTTTCAACCTGTACTTGAAATTTACTGCATCGGGATGATCATGAGAACCCATCTGCCTATAGTAAAACCATTCTGTCGTGGCCGCTGAGACGGTTTCTGTTCCCCTGTACAGCATACCCATGTCAAAATATTTCGACCACTTTAAGGAAAAATGAACACTGCGGTTAGAGACGAGCCATCCAAACTGAGTGAGACTAATGCTACTGTTAATGACAGATGACCTTCCTCAGGGTATGCCTAGGGTGCATCCCCACCTTTTTCACTAATCTCACTGGATTAAGACAAGATTAAATCTGCTCTCTCTCTCTCTCTCTCTCTCTCTCTCTCTCTCTCTCTCTCTCTCTCTCTCTCTCTCTCTCTCTCTCTCCTGTTATTCTTGTCGAGCATACAGTATATATTTCATTAGGTACACAGGTAAATAAGCGTAATTTTAATAGAACATTATCCATAAAAATATACTGTTCTTAGCCGTAATTCAGTAAAATATGGGAGTGTAATTTTTACCCTACCCTGTTATCTTATTATAGGTTGATGATCATAATATCACCATTTAACGTCAATATTTCCGTTTATAAGACGGTAAATGCCTGACAACATTTATTACTGGTTTTTTACCGGTTTTTTGGCATATTTCAACAGTGTATGGTATTCATTTCTATAAGGATAATTACAACCAAGTACATGTCCCCCAAAATCATAATCCCAGGATATTTGTCATTTTTATCTTACCGTCTTAATATGACTCGGACAGATGGTAAGTTTTAAATCCGATTGATCTGTCCTTGGAGGTCTCAAGGGTAAATTTATGTAGCAAATATCAGCGAGCCATATTTAATCCCTTGAATGGTTGGTCTTGGGGTATAAAATGTAGTGTTTGAGGCAGTGACTGCTTTATCTAGTAAACATAAAGCATGGAAACATCTCCAAACCATGTTCTCTGTCCCAATGCAAGGGAAATAGTACATTGTGTGTACAAGTATTTCACAAAAGAAAAGATGAATCGCGGCCCTTTTACTGATGTCACCAAAGCATGTATCCGTACTTCTGAAGCCACAAATGTTCCAGAAAGAGAGAGAGAGAGAGAGAGAGAGAGAGAGAGAGAGAGAGAGAGAGAGAGAGAGAGAGAGAGAGAGAGAGGGGGGGGGGGAAGATACAACAAAGATTAAATTGACTTCCTTTAAGAAATCCTAATCTTATAAGCTGGATGACCATTGATTGACAGATGTGACCCGACCACCATAAGTTTGGAGATATCAGTTATGAAAGATAAGTATCTGACAAAGGCAGCACAATAAAATGATTTGAAATATCTCCATATATATTGTAGTGTGCCAGCAGAAAAAACAATAACCAAGGAAGTATAGTAAAGCTGATTTTTTTAGACGATTTAGTACAGTTGTAAAGAAAGGGTGAGGACAATGGGGTGCCTAATCTTTTAATCTGGCTTTATCATTGTTTTCAAAGGTTTTCGACTTGTCTCTAAAGAGTGATTCCTTCAAATGAAAATGAACCAAGTGTTTACACTCGAACACGATACCTTTTGGAAATGAGCTCTTCTCAGCGGCCACGACAGAATGGTTTGACTATAATACATCCAAAAAAATTTCCAAGACAGTCTTGATTCAATCTCCTTGTCATAATAAAAGAAATGTCCTGACTGTTTTAGCATGTTATATAGCCCAATCATTGAGTGACAAGATAATATCACACATTTTT